>NC_056751.1:528445776-528448276 GCF_019279795.1 Protopterus annectens | reverse complement strand
TCTGGGGGAGAGCACACAGGTTCCACATTGAAAAGAATGTGGGAAAGGGTGGAGAATCATTAATTCATAATTTATCAAGTAGAATTTTAACTGAATATGAGACACAAGTATTAGAAAGAGGGTCATCATTTATTCCATCATGTACTAGTGATATTTCAGATACTATTATTAACACCAAGATGTTTACTCGTAATGTTCAGTTGAAAGTTGATTTTCAAAATTCACTTACTAAGAATTTACCACAAACAGTCTTTAAAGTACCTAGTACTTATGTACCAACATTAAACCCATATTTAGATGTTTTTAACAAACTTGTTGAAGAAGATTTACATGAGCTATATTATTCGAATACAAAAGCCAGGAATTGTAAGAGAAATAATTTGAACTTTAAACAAAGACAAGCATTTAATATTTTGAAGAAAGATAGTTCTATATCTTTGAGACCAGCTGATAAAGGCAGTCCATTAGTAATTTTGGACACCAATGATTATAAAGAAAGTATGTTCATTTTGCTCAATGATAGGAAGTTTTATTCCATCATTGATGGCTCTATAGTAGAGAGGAAAGTTTTAGAAATCTCAGAGATGTTAGACGACCTATTATTGAATGGATATATTACATTTGAATTATTTAATTTTTTGAAAATTAAGTATCCATTCATTCTGATAATAAATGGACTACCTAAAATTCACAAAGATTCGAAACAACCGCCTTTGAGACCCATTGTATCAGGTAGAAATTGGGTCAATGATCCTTTGTCAATATTTATTGAGCATTTTTTAAGACCGATTGTTGATTCAAGGAAACAAATCTTAAGAGATAGTAAACAATTTTTAATTGATTTTTATGAGTACTTAAAACCTCTGCCACAAGACAGCTCATTCTATTTTGTAACTCTGAATGTTACAAGTTTATTTACGGTTATACCGAATGAGCTTGGTGTGGATACTGTAAATGAATTTTTGAATATTCATTCTGACATGGACTCTAGACAGATAGACTTGATATGTCTACTTTTAGAAACAGTTTTAGAGAACAATGTTTTCTTGTTTTGTGAGAAAATTTATTCCCAGTGCGATGGTGTAGCAATCGGAACACAATGCGCAAATAGTTACGCTAACATTGTGATGGCCCACTGGGAAGAGAGAATATTATTCAATACAGATAGTTTCAAGAGATCAGTGGGTTTCTACCGTAGATTTGTAGATGATTTATTTTTAATTTGGAACAATGATGAATGTTCATTGTTACAATTTTATGAAGAAATCAATACACTGACTTCATTTTTAAAGTTTACTATTAATTATTCTACCATAAGTATCTCATTCCTTGATATCAACATTAGTAGATTTGACAATGGTTTAGTGAATACTGGGGTACATAGGAAAGCATGCTTTTGTAACTCGTTACTCCACAGAACAAGCATGCACCCGAGTTATGTTTTTAGAAATGTGGTCAAAGGTCAGGCTATAAGAGCCTCAAGATTAAATCCTTTGGAATCAGGTTATGTTCAGGAATCAGAAGAGTTGAAACATAGGCTATTAGTCAGGGGATATAGTACTAGAGACATTGACACAGCTATTAGCAATGTGACATCTCTTAGACCTACTATAGCGTGTCCCTACTTTTCAGATAATTTATTCCACAATAACAGTAATGTAATGAAGGAACCATCAATAGTCAAAGTGTTAGTCCATTATACTTCAGATATTTCTTCAATTATAGGAATCTTTAAAAAACATTGGGATATTTTACGTTTAGATGATAACATCAAAAACATAGTAGGGAATGAACCTAGATTCATATTTAAGAATAAAAGTAACCTTAAGCAGACACTCTGTCGTTCTATTTGCATATCTGAATCAATTAAGACAGATGAACAGTTGGGAACAAAGCCCTGTCATAGATGCAACCAATGTGATTTTACAGATAAAGCAAGAGTATTTGTACATCCCACTACACATGTAGTGCACACTTTGAATGTCACAGCCAATTGCCAGACACTTAATGTGATTTATTTAGCTAGATGTATAAAATGCAGTGCATTTTATATAGGTAAGACAAATAGAAGATTAAAAGAAAGAATTCGTGAAGATATCTATAACATTACATTGCGCAATAACCATTACGCAACTGCAAAACATGTAATGGACACTGATCATACACATGGGTTCATGTTCTCAGTCTTACAAGTGATACATTCTAATATTCGTGGTGGCGATATAAAAAATTATACAGAGCGCTGTGAAATTAGGTGGATAATTAAACTAAGAGGGGATAGTACTCCAGGTCTAAATGATAAAGTTGCACTTAAACCAATTTTAGGTAGTAGGAGATTGAAAGCCTATAAACATAAAAACATAAACAATGCTTAATTCTATTCTTGTTTCTGGCTTTTATGCATTTATGAATATATACATCTATTGATATGTGTTCGTATATATATATATATATATATATATATATATATATATATATCTATGTTCTTGAATTGATTAAT
>NC_056751.1:527880776-528093276 GCF_019279795.1 Protopterus annectens | reverse complement strand
CTAATAGAATATATGCTTTAGTAGAGTTTCTAAGTTGTTTAAATTTTATGTGATCAGATGGGTCCTTTGAAGAATGCCATCTAGACCAAAATTTGTTTCTCAGCAAAATCTTTTGTTTGGTTTCTTTTGTAAGCCATGATGCAGTTTTGGTCCGATTCCTAAGGGTACAGGAAGGGGCGTGGATGTTGAAGATTTCAAGGAACTTAGAATTGAAGTAAGCCACTGCTTTCTCTAGTTGGAGGTGTTTCAAGGGTGACCAGTTGCATAGGCTTAGTTCATTTTGGAAATGTTCAGGGTTAAAGTGTTTATTGGAGTGAGAAGCTCTGTAGGTTATAGGACAGGGTGTATTGGTCTTATGTCGAATTAAATAAGTTAAAGAGTGATCACTCATGTCATCGGGGAGGTTGCCTACCATGTAGATTGGGGACCGAGTATTTATAAGTATCCAATCAAGGATTGATTCTTTGTTGGTGGGTTTATGGATTTGAGTGGGTGAGGTGACAATTTGAGAGAAGCCATGAAGGTTTATGTGGTTAGAAGGGTTATCATTATTACAGGTATTCCAGTCAATATTAAAGTCACCTAGGACAATGGTTTCTTGAGGATAGTTAGTGGACAGCCAGCTGAGGATGTTTACTAGGGAGTTGATGTTATTACCTGGAGGAAGATATGAGCATAAAATATAGATCGACTTACAAGTATTTAGTTGTAGCTTGGTGAAAAGAATTTCGGAATTGGTATTAGCTGGAGGTCAAGTGTCTAGTAGTGTAAGTTGGAGCCCTGTTTTATATATTATTATATTATATATAATATAATATTATAATATATAATATTATAATATAATATAATAGATATAATAGTATAATATTATATATTATATATTAATACAAATATAGCACATCTTATCCAATATAGAACCAAGCTTTGAATTTGTTTTCCTAAAACAGTTCTTGCTGTTTCTTTTTTTAATTTGTATTCCATCATAATTTAAGTATATTTCCATGCACCAAAGTCCCTCCACCATTATTAACACAAGGATGACCCTTTCACAAATATCTTGAAATTAACAAAAACTGAAATACCCATGTTTCCAGTTACAAAGAATAGAGAAATGAAGAAATTATGAAAAACAGTTCTAGATATATTTTTGGAATGACTGGACACAAGAAGTACATACTTGCCGAGTTGACTGAGAGAAATAAAACTAGCAAATGATGCCCCAATGCTAAAATTGGCTTCTCAGATGATCAGTTGTCAGTTTCTGTGGGATGATGGCTCAAAGTGCATTGGTGGGGTATTCTCCATTGTGTCTTTGGAAATACAAAGTAAAAAGACATGGAAGTACAAGAAGGGGGTGAGGTAGGTAGAAAAGTTTCCTCTAAATTGGAGTTCATATTATCACTCTAAAACTTTTTGTTACACAAGTATATTTAATGCAACAGAGTATCAATAGAATAACAGGAGCAACAATAAAAAAAACTAATTAAGAGTTTAACCATTAATCCTTTCAGCATTTTCCTGCAGTTATATTAGCTAAGAGATGTCCATGATTTACTGCAGGGATCTTCTGAATAAACTGCTGACCTATTTTTATAGTAAAAAAATGTGTTTATGCAAACTACATAACATTATTTACTGCATAACAAGTATGTGATATGAAATACAGCATCGGTACTAAATACTCATGACATGGTACATGTCCATATAATCCGCTTTCTTCTGAGCTCCTAACAAAAGTGAAACAAGTTACATTTTAGTATACACATTTCACTTATGAGTGTGTAAAGAACAACATTGTCAAACATTTGCTTCTTCAGTGAAAATCTTACTATTTCTTACCAAAGTTTGTATTTGGACCTGACAGTGTACCTGAAATCAGCCATTTTAAATCATATGTACTACTGCCAAGTAAAAGCTAAACTTTTCAAGTATACAAGTAGAGATGCAAGATTTAATAAAAGCTTGGCACACAATTGCATTTTTGCATTGCTGTTATAAGATTTGTAAATATTACATAATAAATTTATGCAAGTTTGACAAAATATCAGATATCTTTAGACTGGCATATAAAAAGCTGGGAAGAAGACGGCATTGGGTTTCCAAACACTGACCTATATACTAATGCTGTAATTATTAAATAATATTATTGTGGTAAGACATATATCTCTTGCTGAAAATGTTTAGATACTAAAATATTAATAGACAACAACAAACTTATCATAGATTTTTATATGAAACTGGGTATCCATATATTCTACTGGACTTTAAAAGATTTTGTTCTGAATGACAGATGCAAGTTTACTTTTATGCCTTTTATTAACCAAATCCTTTCAAGTCTTTAAAAGGATTGTGAATTCATATTACTTAGTCATGGAATTACTAATCCTGTTATTCCACATTGCATTCACTAATGGATGCTTAGTATATTTTAAGCAAAAACAATGACAGCTCTGAAGAACAGTAGTTTAATATTTTGGCATCAAACAAAATATAACCTGTTGAATATTTAGTAACAAGATATAGCATAGAGCAAGGAGGCTGGTTAGATATACATGCCTGTAAATAAAGAACAAATTCAGGATAAAATTGAAATATCACTAGATCTTCAAACTAAACCTGTTCTAAAAATCTTGGATCTATTCTCTAATGTTAATAAAGGGCCACTCAAAGGGAAGTCATATTTATCAATTATGTACAGGATTATTAGGGCTGAGTTTGTTACCCCAGATATGAAAATCTGGAATTCTCAACAAAAATTAATAATGAACCATTTTCAGAACTAAATAAAAATTTATTCTTAAAATCTGCAGGAAAGTCAATATCCTCACTTTATTGGAAAATCTATACATAGACATTTCTTCTCTTTCTAACACCTCATAAAATCAGACAAATGTATAAAACATGAAAATGAAATGCTGGAGGTGTAATGAAGCTGTTAATGCTGATTGGTTATACATGGTAATAGACTGTAAGTTGGTGGCTTTCTTTTGGAATGAATTTAGAAACTATTTTCAGGTTTTGTGATCAAACAATTGCATTATTACTGACTCTTTGATATTATTTGATAACCCACTTCCAGCAGCTGTACCTATTTTTCAAATACCTCTTCTTTGGGCAATACTTGCCACTGCAAGAAAAGTTATAACAAAAAACTGGAAATGTAAAACTGAATTAGCATTTGGTGAATTTGTGATCCTAGCTAAGTCTGTCAGTAAAAATGAGTTGTCAACTATAAGACTGAGAACTTTAAACATAACTCATCAGTGCATGTCTTGAAAAAGATTAATGATTTACTGGAAAAAGTACTAATGGTCATTTATCTTCGTATACACTGTTTTAAATGTTGATGTACTTGTTAAATCCAAATAAAGAGTTGTTTTAAGAAAAGCCACTGCACTCACAATTCCAACAGCACCATGTAAATGCATGTACAAAAGTCAACTGTGACAGTAAACACCCAGAACAATAAATTAATAAAAAAATAAATAAATGAAACTCAAAATGCAGACATACTTTACTTTATGTATCTATAATTTCTGTATGTAGCAATGACTATACCCCTCAAACACGTCTCAACTTTGACAAAAACAGTACACACACACACACACACACACACACACACACACACACACACACACACACACACACACACACACACACACACAGATATACATACATGTATGACTATACACTCATAACATACACACAATGTCACAATATTTCTATATGCATGTTTGTGTGTGTGTGTGTGTATGTGTGTGTGTGTGTGTGTTTCTGTATACCAGATATTTGCCTATTTCAACATTGACGTACGGAAACAACAACAGTAACAACGTATAGAAGGTCTATAAACATATATTAGAAATAAGTTAAAAAGAAATAACATACACATTTGCAGGCATACACATAAATACATGCACCCATACCCACACATGCACATATCAGACAATTTCCATGGCAGACAGTGATAATGATTATGAGAGGGAAGACCTGGGTTTGATTAAGAAACCCAGTGACTAGAAGATGTTGCTAGAGAGGGTTGGGACCAAACGAACAATCTTAGCCTGCAATTCCATAGGGGAAGATAACTAATGTAGAGCAGACAACATGTTGTGGATAGCCAGATACTGAGCTCGTATAAAAGGAGAACATAGGAAATACTATTGTGTGTGAAAGAGTGCTCATTACTGTAAACAAAGGCTGGCTGTATAGATGCATGCATTTTCATTGGACTGCAATTACAGATGTAACTCTGGGCTTGTCACTCACAAGTGGGAGAAAACAGTAGGATATAGTACAGAAGTCCAAGATAGACATATACAACAGGATACTAGCATGTGTCACACCATTCCTGTCTGTAATAATTCCATTAATGCCAAATATGGAAGCAGGATATAGAAGGAGTAGGATATATCAGGTTAATAATGGTGAAACATAGATACAAACATACAGAATCTGTATACATACATATCACTCATACATAAACATTTGCATATTGTTATTATGACTAGTTTAGTCTACAGGACTCACTTATAGCAAACATAAGTAATGGAAAGTTCCCTTTAATCACATTTCTTACCAGTCAGCAAATACAAAGAAGAAAAGCAAACTAGAAGATCCCATTATTAAAAACGAGTAATTCTCAGCTCTCTAGGCTGCAGCTTAGTCTTAGAAAAATTTTTATTTTTGTCTGGCATCAATTTTGTTTTATATAGGTTGATGACAAAGGCTTTGTGTGCTCATATTTCAGAAATAAAAGAAGCAGCTATGCCTTTTAAATGGGAATGGGCAAGACTGCTCTTTTTTGTGGCATATGATAAACTTAACAAAGCATATTTGATTGCATTTGCTTTAATGGTATCATTGTAGTAGTCAAAATATTCATAATCACAATGGCTTCCTGTTGACAACTGATATATTAGTATGAATATGACATGTGACAAAACATTTCCCCTCTAAACACAATTAACTGTAACAATGTAAAGAAAAGAGCATATGTTTAATGTGCGTAATGCAGAGATTAAGTTGTCTGTCAAAGCCTAACTGAAGCTAATAACCATGAATGCTGACAGGAAGATCTGCTTTGCCAGATCAGATAATATGTTCTGTAAATGTACAAGGAAATTGAAAAAAGAAATTAATATACAGAATATATGCATCCTTTGGCAGAGTACATACTTTAATAGAAAAGGTCACATTCCCAGAGGAGAAGAAAAAAGTTACCCTGTGATATTCAATACAAGCTGCCACTCTGTATTACCATATAATGCACTGATTCATACATGAAACTGGGCCCTATTAAAACTATGTTTATGAACAGAAGAAAAGAATTGATCCTTTCCCTCTCCATGGCTTATCACAGCTGTATCAATGGTGTTAAACTGATGACTTCCAGTAGAAAAAGACTCATCAGATGAAGCACTGAAAATGGGCAAATGAAACTGATAAAATGATGGAGGGAAGAGAAAGACCAAATCTATGTGCATATAACATGCACAACCACGTGTGATGTCTCTCGGTAATGTCTAGGGATATGCTCTTCCTTATCATTAATACCATCATCTGTTTATTCCTCAATTGTTTACATACAGGATGCAAATAATATGGCAAACATGCACTGTGAAGTTGCCTGAACTCAAAGATTGCAATGTGAAGTTGATTGTATAAATGTAAAATTATAGAAATATATTTTTGGACTTTTTCTGGAGAATCCTTTAGGGAGTGTATGCATCTGGACAAACCAGTCACTAAAAACACTTTAGGCCTAAACAAGATGGACAGATTGGAAATGGCAAATGACTGTCTCTCTAGTGTCAAACTCCCCTTCATACACATTTGGGAAGGGGGATGCATCTTTGCAAACACCTAAATAATATAAAAATCCAAGCAGCAAAGGTATGGCTCCAGTATAAACAGTCACTAATTCTAGAAGGTATGTAGTTCAAAAGAATAAAAGGCAGAGAAGATAGTCTTTGAGCTCAGCTTTAATGACACTAGCGCTTTCACATACAGCTTCATCAGGTGTTTAACATTTGCTGACATAAACCACCTATATATACCCATTCAAAACATCATGTGATCAAAAAGCAATTCAAATTTAAAGTAACAGCACATTTAAAATATATGAATACCATAGTTAAAAATACAGATATAAAAACATAGTACATATCACTTGCGTAAAGGTCTCTTATGTAATATAGGTCTTAAAGGGACATGGTCATTAAGACCATGACCATGATTCGCCCTAAGTCTGACTATCCAAATAGCCTCCAACTCTTCCGTTCTGGACCTAATATCCCCACGTCTCACATTATCATATGTCCTATCTAAAACTAAAAATTTAAAAGTATGTAATTCATTTGTATTCACTACATGTTTAGCAAGTGCATTAATAAGGTTCTTTTTCTTAATATTATATAGGTGCTCTCTAATTCTTTCTTTTAATGAGCGATCAGTTTTACCTACATAATATTTATTACATAATGTACATATAGCAAGATATACCACATGCATGGTATTGCATGACTACAAACCTTCTGGAATTAGTGACTGTTTACACTGGAGCCATACCTTTGCTGCTTGGATTTTCATTTGGATTGTATTTTTTCAGCAGAGGTAAAAGCTGTTTGTTTGGTGACTTTGTTGTTTTTATCTAAATAATATAATCAACTCCAGTGTTGGTGTGTTATGCAGGAAATTGGAACAAGTAATTAGTAGGTTTTGTGTCAAATTCTGAGTCAAGAATCTTGTTTCAGGCTGAGGCATTGCTCAAGAAAATTACATTTACCCATAAAATAAACACTAACAGCTTTAACATTTATAAAGTTTACATTTTAGCAGGGAGGCTACACCCCCCTGCATCCCTCATTGGGGGGCTGTGCCCCCCCAACCTCACCTCACATTAAATATACTAACTCCAAGATTGCAGTACAGTACGGAAATGAGCATATGTCATGCTCTGCTCACCTCAGATCAACAACAGTTGGCATTTTCCCTATTCAGCCTTATGAAAAATGGTAAAGTGAAGTTTCAGTTATATGAAACTTTGATATTATCATTTCGGTCTTTCAAATGTTGTTTTACCAGTATTTCAACCTTCTGAAGTAGACCTATATATATATATATATATATGTGTGTGTGTGTATGTGTGTGTGTGTGTGTGTGTGTGTGTGTGTGTGTGTGTGTGTGTGTGTGTGTGTGTGTGTGTGTGTGTGTGTGTGTATTTTTTTGTTCTGAAAATATCAACCCTTTAGAGGAAGTTGCAGGAAACACTGTAACAGACAGGAATGACCTGATGACTTATACCATGTCTTTTAATTTAGTTGTTATTGTAATTTAGCACATCACTCAAGAAATATCAATACTAATGTTAATGAAAATAAGAATACTGCTTCCAGGTTTGTTATTGTTTAAATGTACTGCTGATAATAGTTGATACACTAAAGCAGAAACATACTCTGTTAAGGCTTTTAACATACTCTAGAGTGGGATTATCCAGTAAAGAATTCCTTGAGTGAAGCTCTCTAAAAAGACTTTCTTATTATCAACATTTGTTGTAAATTTACTAGTCAGCTTAAAATGTTTACAAAGCTTCATGCGTAACATATATTTTATAACAGACCAAGTTTATATTATTCTGGTTTACTCCAATGTAATATTCGATACACACAGCAAGGGTACACAGCATATATCTTAAATAAAAAAAAATCTGGCAGACACATGCAGTAGGAATAATTTCCACTCTTGTCCACCATTTAAGAAGTATAGTTTCAAAATTAGTGGCTTCTATGTATAGCTTTTCATGACTGCCCTAAACTATTCCTGGGGGTCAGAAATATACAATGTAAAGGTTATCATGGTCAACATCAAGTAGTGTTACATCGGCATTTATTGCCCCTACTATTAACTAATTAAGAGCTCTTCTCACATAAGTGACAGTGCTGGTGATGAGAGAAGTGTTGTGTGTGTGTGTGTGTGTGTGTGTGTGTGTGTGTGTGTGTGTGTGTGTGTGTGGTTAGAGAACTCAGGAGTACCAGTAGCAATCATGTTGCATGTACATGAGTGTGTAGCAGCCCAAGTAAAACTTTGCGATGCAATGAGAATTGCTGATAGCATAATATGTAGTTCACAGCAAAGTCCCTACCAGTTTATTCACCGAAATGGGGAGGAAATGGGTGCATAATAAAATCAGAAAGTGGGAAGAGCAAGCATTGGGACATACCGGACACAGGGAAGTAATATGGGAGTGCAGAGGAGGAGAAAGGGTATTTTGTTTTTTTCTTGAGCAGGTGTCCATTTTTTAAGGGTGGATGGGGGGGTTGTAAGAGGAAGTCAGAACACAGTGAGACGGTACACATATTGAAGAGTATGCACACAAACAAACATAAAACAAAGGCAAAGAGAAATTGGGGAGGTGTCAATACCAGGGGAGAGTTCATAATGGATAGGCACACAGAGTGAGTGAGGGACAAAAAGTGGTGATGGGGAGGTCTGGACTAGAAACAAGGGAGAGATGTGACATACAAAAAAAGGGAAACCATGATTGGGGATAAGATGGGGTAATGGCTCCTGGTTGTGCTGCCTTAGGTAGGGCCCAGGCTGAGATTAGTCACCACTGGTAGCAGAGTGACTCTGCTTGTCACACGAGGAAATTCTCCAGGTAGCCAATGTGGGTGTCAAACTGCTGGTCCACAAACTCTGTCATCATCTCTTTCAACTCTTGTTGGGAAGCAAAATATAACCTACGAACAGGGGTAACAACACCCCACCCAATGATTGACCCCTAAAAGTTACCAAGAAAACTTCTAGGTCATCCCACCACTGCATGACCTCTGTCACCTGATAGAGAAGTAGGCCTGTAGGCAGATGAAGGCTGTCAGTAGAAGACTGGACAGAATGATGTAGCAGTGACAACTGCTACACCACAGGCATAGCTGAGACTGACACCACATAAATAATAATAATATAAATGGAAAAATAAAACAACATACATCAAATAAAAGTATAAAAGGATAGCAGCAGGTGAAAGAAAGAGAGAACAAGAAACAGGATTACTGCCCTGTCTCTATTTGATGATCAGTCTTACAGTTACTGACAGGTGGAATAAGCAGCTGCAAGGCATGTTATTATGTGGCCATAATGGTGACTAGGTACAGAATATGATATCTTTCTAGTGCAAGCTGTGTGTAAAAGGGTGCAGTAGAATAGTACCAGTTGACTTGGAGGGAGGGTTTCCACTAACATCAGCATGGTGCTGTTAGCCATAACAGGCCATGAAAGGTGTGTATGGTTGTGTCGTTATGGGTATGTTATGTCAGACAGGGGCAAAGACAGACCATGTAGACATGGGCAATATTACTAATTACTCAGGTCAACAAGCATACTTTGTCAGTGTGTTAAACCAAATACAGCCATGACAGTAGTGGTAATGCCTGTTAGGATATGGTGGGCAGCCACTGTAATGTAAGCTGATAAATACAATGGGATACAGCTGTTTTAATCTATGAGCACAATAGGTGTGCTATTATGAGGTGGCATACTTATGGGCATTTGGTGGGCCCATGTACAGCTAATATGATAAGATGCATACCCTGCATGCTGTAAGACCTTATGATCAATGACAATGCCCACTATATGGTAGTGGGTCAACAGACCTGCATGGCTGGCACTGTGTGACACTGTGCATGATTTACAGCCATGCTACACTGATAATTTGTTTGCCAATGTTGAATGTATGAATCTGCTAGACAATCACTGTATACATGTGGGTTATTGTGCTGCATATATGTTGCAGGTGAGTCTGGAAGTATGTAGTCATGAGATATATTTGGGTGTTGTTATAGCAATGCGTAATACAATGTTGACTTGAGAGACAGAGCTTATCTATATAATAACAGTAATCATACTCATCCCTGCATCTGCAGAGATACTCCATGGTCCTCCAGCACACCATCTTGTTCTTCTTGACCTGTTCTGGAGGTGGAAAACCATAATAAGACGTACACGCATCATGAATTAAGTGTGCTGCAAAGGTTTTATATATATATATATATATACATATATATATATATATATATATATATATATATATATATATATATATGCTGTATGAAAACTAACAGTGTAGTGGCCTGTCCTTTGTACTTACTGCACATCTGAGGAATTTTCTTGCTAACTTCTTCTTCCCACTGGTATAGAAGGTCAAGATATTACCTGCTCCGGTCTCTGCAATGATGTCTGAACTGCTGATCAGAATGGTGGATGCCAGTAGCAGCAGCCTTTGCCAGGCATCCACTTTACAATGGGGACACTCATAAGAGTTTTCCAGCAGGTGCTCACAGTAGTCTCTGTACATAAGGAGCAGAAATATTTTGAACGTTTTAGAGCACCACCAAGGAGCCTTGTCACTTTTAGTACCTTCAAAAGACATAGCATCTTACCAGGTCACAGCCCAGAAGAAAATGGTAGCTGTTTCATGTCCACAGATATTTCTGAGGTAGACATATGAGGTGTGAATTCAGGCACCTACTTAGTATGGCATGCCCTTAACACCATGTTGTAGTGAGTAAATAAATGGCATGGCAGGGTGGTGGTAGGGTGTGAACTATGGCACGTATGGAGTGTAAGAGTAGCACAGTATCCTCATATGATTCCATTTCTACAATTTAGAGATGCTATCAGCTATAATACTGCCATGCATTTTCCCACATCCCCACTGTTTTCCTTGACCCAGCTAAGCAGGCGCTTTGCTCAGATACATTCATGTTGAAAAATCGACAACCACTTTCCCTAAAACTCTTCGCCACAAGCAGTTTCAGTGAAATTAGGAATAAAGCTTTTTGCAGGTGGGCAAGCCGCGCTGCATACCCCACATGGGGAGGCAACTCCCACATCCCTCAAACTTAAATATACCTATTCCAAGGTCACACAGCAGTGAATAAAAGGGAATTCTCCATTATTTGTGAAAGTGCTTTCAATGAAAATTTTAATTGAAATGGCAGTCACCTAAACTGCAGCTAAAATATTGACACATACCCCATTAGTCTCTGCAAGTACTCATGCTAATGCTTGATGTTGAATGAGACTCATAGCATTGCCTAGGTCACATGTGCAATGCAATTCAGAAGCATTCACACTAAATAGACTCATTAATGTCTGTGCTAGCAACCTTAAAATTCTATGTTAGAAAGAAATATGACCGTTCGTTTGTTCATTGTGCTACATTAGTTTGCCTCATAGCAAATGTGGGGAGATTTAAAACTTCAAGAACCTGAAACCCTGTCATTTGCACATAGTTCATGTGAGGTAACTGGTTGGACAGTGTTGCCTGTACATTTTTTCTTGTGCTTTATATATATGATGTTGGTGTATTTTGACTGCTGATATATTTGAACATGTATTGGGTTAAAGGGGTTAAGTTACTTGATGAAGCTTTCAAATGGTGAATTCTGTATGCTATAATATGCATAGGGGAAGGGGTATACAACATGGTAGGACACTTGCTGGTCATAATGTGTACATATGTTATTGCCACACAGGATGGTGTGATGTGCCCTAGTTTAGGTTGAGGACTGTATGTACCCAACTCACTGTTGATACCCCTGTCATGTAATGTGTTCTGTTTGGCTCTATGTAACTCACATACTCTGTTCTTCATGGTACTGTGTCTTGCAAGAGAAATTTCCAGTTGTCCAGCCAACAGCATTCCTTGTGAGTCTTTGAGTTCTATGGATTTGCCTGTATTGTAACATGTCTCTACAAGAGGCATCATGTACTGGACCTTATAGTTCACAGCCCTCCTTAATATGACTGCTTGGTGTGGTATGTCCATGTACCATTAAGAATCACCTACATTGATGGAATGTAGCTGTGGGTAATGATGTGCTTGCCTTTTTTGATGAAAGGGAAAAGGGGGATAAAGTACCAAGGACAAAGTCTGCTGGCCTAGTAATACTCCACAGGTATTTACAGCCAACACAAATGCCTTGTCTGTTTGGGACAGTACTGTAAGAAAGGATGATAATAAGCCCTCTGCTGGCCAGCAAATACATTAATGTCAGGAGTATACAACATTCAAATGCACTGTGGGTAAAGACATATTGTAGCTGACACTTAGAGTGGTTGATATACAGTGGGAGGCAATTGCATTGCTACACCTGCAACACGTTCACAGTTTAGGGGGCAGATACAATGCACTGACAAACACTGTACCCATTCACGGTGAAGTTAAAGGCAGTATGTGTGCTGCTCTGGCCAACAGACACATAAAACCCATTACCTGCTGCAGATATCTCTGGGTTTCGGAATGGTATCCCCTGTAGGATAATGCAGCCTCCTGCCATGTGCACAACAACTCCTAGAATCACAAGTCACTGACTGCTGCCATAAGGAAGGTAGCCATAGGGCTATTTTATGCTGCTTCATGGATGACACACAACAAAGACCAAGTGAACACTGGGCATATTTTTGTGCTGCTATGGTATGAGTATATCATGTATGGCATACAACCAGATTAAATGTATATTTCTTTGGTATTACAGGTAGTCATGACAGATACAGACAGGCAGAGAATGACTTCATGTGCTGAGCCCTCTGGTAGATGCTCCAGAAAGTGACATCAGACTGGACCTGGGAATATAACTGCACGGGGCACTTCAATTATCATTTGGTATGCTCAAGGTGTGTATGTCATAACATATGGGACAATCTGTGCTACCTTCTAACCAACCAAAGTCAGATCATCATTAAATGGGGCCCTAGGCAGGGCAATGGATCAAGCCCCCCCCCTCCAGCAATTTTGATGTCCCATTACTTGGCTATTTCTACCCAGTTACCGTAAACACTGTTCAAACTTGTCAGTGTGCATACTGTTTTCTCCTTTACTGCTACAATGATTACAGATATTTTGATTTAATTTAAAACTTTTATAGCACAAACACTGATAGCCATTTGCTAAACAAAACAATGTAGTCTCAGAATGAAAACACACATAGCATGAACAGTAAACTTCTTTGGCCTTGAAACAGCATTAAAACTCACATTCAAATAAAATGCATCTGGCCAGTGTAGTAGCTCTGGTCTATTTTTAAACTATAAGCCCTTGCACACACTTTTAGGACCATGCAAACATGCATGTGTTCTTTGATTCACCTTTGTGATTGTATTAAATGATATTCCTTGTATAATATAGTACCACTTGTTAGAGTGTACTTTAAATTTGTAGTTTTAAGCATTTTTTCCAGTAAGCAATGAAATAAAACATTTGAGCTAATAATGACAGAACTACTCATTTCATAACATTTCAGCAATAAAAGGGCACTCAAATTTCTGTCATTACAAGCCACCCATACCAGTAAATATGCGCAATCTCTGCAGAGGAAAAAGTCATGCGAAATATTCCATATTAAAGAGATATGTAACTAATGAAGAGGTTGTTGTTGCTGGCAAACAATTTTGCATTTAAGTGTTTCATTTGCAAATTCAGTACCTGCTGTCCTTGAAGAATAAATTGCCTATGTTACATTAAAATTACATTAAAAAAGGGATGGGTGGCTAACTGACAACAGGTTCATAGTTACTAAGCATCTCATCCAAAGGACGATACACACAGGAGTGCAGTACCCCCATCTCCTATTAAAGTACACAAAATATATTAGCAATCCCACTAAAGGGTGTGGAAGTAGAACCCCCAGTCTTCTATACCAGAACCAAATATACTACTTATTGTGCTACCAGCATAGCTTTCAAATTATTTAGAACAGCTGATAATGGTCATTTGTTAAAGAAAACAGCTGCACATTTATAGCATGAGCAACACTAAACTTATCTTCCCTTGAAACTCAAATGCACTAAAACTCACAATTCCTTGAAAATGCACTAAAATTCTTTAGCAGTCTGGTAGCTGGTGTAGAGGATTTAGGCACTTGTCTCCCTTAAGCAAGGTACAGGATTTGAGCCTGAGTAAGTTAATAAACTAACGTGCCATCCCTAACTAGTTTCAGGTATATCTTGAGGGACAGATAGAGGGGAGAGAGATGTAAAGTTAGACGTAAATTTATTGGCCAGTAGGTTAGCTGTATCTTCAGCATCTGTGATAACTTCATTCACAATCATTTCAGTGCATTGTTGCATTATGCTTTTGACTTTATGAACATAACTACATTGTGCTTTTGACTTTATGAACATAACTAAAACATGCTTTGTGATTGTCTTTCGCTGTTTTAGCCTCAAAGTTGTCTTTTGGTGGATTTTATTAAGCTCCTCAGTTGTTTGTTTATATCATTGACAAGGGCTCTAATATTCTGGGAATTACATTTTATTAAAATTAGGTTCCTTTTATTATAAATGTTGTTGTTATTATGGTTCTACCATGTGGTTTGTTTCTGAGGTTTGCCCTTTATTTGTTCCTATGGGTTACAGCTGAATCTATGCAGCTGTTTACATGATGGCATAGTGTGATGGTGTCCATTTCTACATATTCAATGGAGTTAACTTGGTGTGGTGGGAATTTGAAGCTTGCCAGTGTATCACTTAGGATTTGATAGTTTGTCTTAAAGAAATTTCTAAAGGTATCTTGAGTGGAAGGGATCTCTGGTTTCAGTTTTATTTCAAAGGAGACTGCTTTATGGTCAGACCTAACAAAGGATGAAGATACACAAGGGATGGCGCAAGATGCTCCCATTTTAGTAAGTGAAAGATTCAATATGTTATTCCCTCTAGTGGATACTCTAATTGTTCCAGGTAATTTGTATTGTCAAAGTCCAGGAATCTCTGTGACTGTGCACTAGTGGTGGTGTAGGTTTTCCAGTTTAAAGCTGGATAGTTTAAGTCACCTAGGAAAATGGTATTGGGTTTAATACTGAGTGATTCCAGTTCTTGTAGACAGGTGTTGTGGCTTTCTTTTGTCACAGAATAAGTTCTATAGCTAGCTAATATATGGCATGGGACCCTTCTAATGATTATTTGGTCATGAAGAAGCTTCATTGCATCATGCTGCTTTACCAGCCTTGATGTGAGTCTCTTCTATACCTCGTGCTTTTTTCCCCTCCTGCTCAGTAGCTGGTTTAAGTGTATGAAAGGCATTATTGCCCTGCTCAGTCTGAGTGCTCTACTATTGTCTCCACTATTTTAAACCATATCTTCAGTCACTCCAGTCTTTGATATCTTCCAAGATGAGAAGGGCTTGTCGGGTGTTGATTTTCTTGTTGAGACTCCCAGCCTTTAACCTTTCTTTTTGTGTGTCCAAAATACCATTTTACTTTTTGACAATTACATCTGATATTATATACCACTCTACTAGGCTAGTAACAATAATGCCCTTTCAAGTTATGAACTCCGACATTAATTCTTAATTCAGATTCCTGCACTACACATCTACACCCACTACATCCATGCATCCTAAAATTCCTAGCAGTTCTGCACTTTAATGAAATTTTATAGCATAACATTTTCTCAAGTTTTAACCCCCAACAGGAAATCTTGCCAAAACATTCTGTAAGGTACTATCTGACATTAAAATATACACCAATTTGTTTTAATAACATACAGATGTTTCAGTGAATGTAGAATGTTTAGTCACATAAAATAAATATTCTTCTCACATTTCCCCATTCTATTGTAATGAAAGGAATGACAATCTATCCGAACTACTAATTTTGCCAGCATTACCAAACATCTTTACGTCTTTGAATCAAACCCTTAGAATACCTTCTTTCCACCAATCTGGATTCCGTCCTCTGTAAACATTCTAGTAACTCCTCATTATCTGATATATTAGTTTTTAGACTAATAATTTCACTTAAAGGTAAAGTCAGAATATGGTAGGGTGGGTGATAACTAGTGTCTTGCAGGAAATTATTAGCTAAAGTACTTTTTCTAAATAATTTAGATTTAATAAACATACACTTTTTTTTCAAACTTGATGTCCAAAATTTCTACTTCATAATCAGTAACAATGTAATTAAAATGAATACTCTATCCATTTCCATTAAGAAAACTAACAAAATCAAGAGCATCCAGCTTATTACAGTTATATAGTAATAACAAGTCATCAATATACCTAACATACTCTACAACATTGTCTCTCATAATGTATTAGTGTAGATGAAATCTTGTGCAAACCCTGCCATAAAAATATTCACATAGGCAGGAGCATATAGGGTACCCACTGTGGTACATTTATCTTGAATAAACCATTTATTTTAATGTCTAAAGAAATTATGAGTCAAACAAAAATCCAAAGACCCTCAGCTAAATAATAGAAAACAATTCTGATACCAGACTGATGCCGAATGGATGAATATAAATGTTTAACACCTAAATTAACCAATATAAACTATCACACCACATTACAGTTTTAAATTTACCCATTACCTCAGAAGTATTTTCAACATAATACTAAATTTTGTTAACAAAACCTTTCAGAATACCGTCCAGTGACAATCCAACCTTTTCCAAATAACTACCAATACCTGATATGACAGGATGATCTAGGGGATTTAATAAAGATGTATGTATTTTTGAAACAGCCTAAAAACATTGATCAAAGGATATTTTATAAATAAAACATTTAAGTCTTTCTCATCCAAATAAATAAATAAAAACATTTCTTTAGTAATTCAAATAATTATTTATTGAAATCATTACTGCCATTTTGTCTGATCATTGAATACTCTATTTCATTATTCAATAAAGTGTTATAAAAATCAAATGATAACTTCTGCTCATTATCTTTACATTATCCTCCTGATCAGCTTTACAAACAACTAATAAATACTTTGATCACATTTGAAGCATCATCCCCAAAACACTCTGTATTTTATAATGTTACCCCTCACTGCAGCTCTGTTAGTAGGAATGAAATCATTTGTAAAATCCACTTGCACCAAGTACTGGAACTCTCCACCCCTAACAAAGCTGAAAAAGAGGTTTGAACTGTGCTCCTGTTTACATTGTTTTCCCTCATTCCTATGGGACACACTTTGCCAGCACATTGACTGTACAAATTGATGCACACCTCTCAACTGTACAGATTTTCGCAGAATGTTCAGAGTTTTGCCTCATATTTTGGTCTATTTTTCATAAAATTGTGGTTTTCTGGCAAATTATTGGCAAATTATTCAAGATTGAAGTTAGCAAATAATGACAGACATTTGTGTTTTAGACTTCATACCTTTCAGAAAATTCATGCTAATGCAAAGCATGTTATTTTATCAACTTTCCTATTTTGTAAGAGCAATATTTAAAATTGTCCCTATTTTTCGGCCCTTTTCTCACTTTTATTTACAGCTTTGTCCAGATTTCTTGCTCTAAGAGGTTGAGAGCTATGGAAGGATATCATTGCCAAGTGAAAATTTTGTTTGTAAAATCTTGCTTGATTGTGAGCAATATTTTTTTGTCTTTTGTTCAACAATAGCTGTGTATACCTTAGAGCATACATTGCCAATCTCATCCAGTTTTGATTTAAAAAAAAAAAATCAGACCTCAGTTTTTAACGCCATCTGTTTAATTTCTCAAAATAACTAAATATGTTTCCTTTGATTAAAATTCATTATAAAATTTGATCTAGTCTTTTTTTCACTTTAAACTCACTTCTTGCCATTTTTCCCATAGGTCAGCATCTTCATTTGCAAAAAGACATGCTGGATATTTATCTATATGCAACCAGAAGGTGTCAAGTCCATGTCTATATATTGTAGGAATGTGATGTTATCATAGAAAGCCTTTAATTCCTTCTAATATATATATATATATATATATATATATATATATATATATATATATATATATATATATATATATATATATATATATATATATATATATTTTTTACTGCTTTTGGTCTGCATTCACTTATGGACTTGACATTAAATAATGCATTGTGCATCAACAGCTTATTCTGTCAGTTTGTCAGGACATTATGAAACTCCATAGATTCAAAATTATTTTGAATCAGTTTGAGGTATAACCTCCATATTACTGCCTGCAGCCTGTATCTGATAATAATTGCAGCCAAATCCTGGCACAGTTGGAGTTCATCATGTTGTTACTGGACACATGTAACATGACCCAATTCTACCATATAGCAGTGATGCCAATACAACCCAATCCTCATTCCTAGGATACCACACTAGGACAGGAAGTGGCTGCCACATCAGCACAGGGTAAACCCTCTTCTCCAGCAGCACAGTCTTCTTTGGTTTCCAACAGCTCCATTCAGTATGAGTAGCTAGCAGGAATCACAATATGGGTGGATGTCACTACTGTGGGTAAGATGGCAATGCCAGGGGTACCAAACCATAAACTTGCTCTCACTGGAGATTTGCACCCCAACCCTGGCCCCATAATCGCCAACATCTCCACAAACCCTCTTCCACTCCCCCATCTCCCATATCACAAGCAAAAAAAAAAAAAAAAAAAAAAATGACCTCATTATTATGTCTCTTAACATTAGAAGCATCTGTAATAAAATCCAAGACCTCCATGCCTACATAAGCCTCTACTCCCCTGACATCCTTATCCTAACCGAATCATGGCTCAAACCTCACATCAAAAGTGAGGAAATACTCCCACCTGGATACAACATCCTCCGTAAGGACAGACTATCAAGAAAAGGAGGGGGTGTGGCACTGTTGTACAAACACCACCTCAATATCCAAATTCTCACCAAATCAGCTCCCCAGTTTGACAAGGAAGAGATACTTTACACCACCCTCAAGTTAAACCCTAAGAAATCAATCAACATTATAGGATGCTATTTCCTACCAGGCCAAAATATACCTCCCCTTGAAAACCTACTAGACTGGGACAATCTTTCCCTGCCCCAAGAAACTATCAACCTCGGAGACTTTAACATCATTTGGCTATCCTGCAACAGCAACCACCAAACCCTCCACCTAAATCTCCATGGTTTCTCTCAGCTAATTCAACCCCCCACTAGGATCAATAGAAACCCCAATAACCACACCATTCTTGACTGGGTCTTAGTTAATAAAGCCCCTCACACCTACCTAGCTGGCTGTTTACTTGACTCCCTCAGTGACCAGTCCCCAACCTTCCTACTAAAAAAAATCACATAAATGATCACAAACCCATTACCCACAGACTTATTCGCAACAAAGCTAATTTTAACCCCAACTCCGTCACCTCCTCCCTCCAGAACGTAAAGTGGTCACCTCTAAAGTACCTCAACCTAGACAAAGCAGTCCATTTCTTTAACAGTACCTTCCTCAATATCCTTAGCTCCCATGCACCCTCTGAGAAACACCAGAATCAGAACTAAGAGCTCCCCCTGGCTTCAAACAAACACCAGGGACCTTATGAAAACCAGGGATAAAACATGGGAACGGTGACACTTAACTAAAAACCCCTCAGATAGGCAACTCTTCCTTAAACTATGTAACAAGGTCAAAAGACAAGTAAAAGCAGACAAAGCCCTTTAATATAAGATGTCCCTAAACTCCTCCAAATACAACCCCAAGCAATTCTGGTCCACAATTAACTCTATACTCTGCCCAGGAAAAGTAAGTAGCATTGCTGATTCCTTCAACAAGCACTTCACAGAATCCGTTCTATCCCTAACAAAAAAACACTTCCCTACACAAAATCCCCCCTCCCCAACCCAAAACCACCCCTCCCTACCTTCTTTCTTTCCACACTACCCACCTCCTATATAAAAAGACTCCTGATAAAACTAAAAACCACAAAACTAGCAGCTGACAACTTGCCCTCTGAATACTTAAAAATAGCAGCTGATGTCCTAGCTTATCCTATTTCCATATTAATCACCCACTCCATATCTGAATCCTATGTACCCATGCTATGGAAAATATCACACATCATTCCCTTCCACAAAGGTGGCCCCTCCACTGACCTCTCCAACTTCTGCCCCATTGCCATCCTCTCCCCCCTCTCCAAGATACTTGAAAAATGCATCAACTCACAGGTCTCCAAATTCCTCCTTAACAATAACCTCTTCTCCAATACCCAGTATGGTTTCAGACCACACCACAACATGCCAACTGCTCTTCTCTCCTTCACCAACACTATCCCCCATGACAAAAACAATGGCCTCTTCTCCTCTGCTATATTTCTGGATCTATCGAAAGCCTTTGACATTGTGTCACACAATCTACTACTCTCTGCTCTATCCGACCTATCTTTCTCCTCACCAGCCACCAACTGGTTGCACAGCTATCTACAAGGCCACCAGCAATAAGTCATCTGGGAAAACAATCTATCCCCTTGCCTGCCTGTTACTATCGGGGTTCCCCAAGGCTCCCTCCTTGGCCCCCTACTTTTCTCCCTTTTCACCAACAACCTGCACACTGCCACCAAACATGCCTCCCTCATACAGTATGCAGATGATTCCACCCTCATCTGCTCAGCCCCAACTCTAACAGAACTACAACAGATCAACCAAGATTCATTCTTTTCAGTTGAAAGCTGGTTATCTAATGCCAAGCTTCTCCTCAATCCAAATAAAACCAAACTCCTCATCTTCCAATCCTCCAAATCTACCCCAGACTCCCCACACTTCAATAGTCAAGCCAAGGATAATACCTCCATTTTACCAATAGTCCGCACAAAACTACTTAGCATACAGATAGACAATAATCTCAAATTTGACACCCACATATCACTAATAATAAATAAAGTTCACAAAAAACTGGGTGCCTTATATAGAAGCCACCAATACTTCATCAAACCAGCAAGAATCTCTATCGCCAATTCCTAACTAATCTCCACACTACTCTATGCATCACCCATTCTTACAAATCTTAGACAGTCAGACCTAAACAAACTTGAAGCCTGCTACAATAAAATCACAAAATTTGCCACTGGTACCTCCTACCACAGCCACCACTGTGTCTCCCTTAGAGACCTTGAGTGGCTTGAACTCCCACAACTCTTACACCAAATTCAACTCACCTTTGCTCATAAATGATCTCCACTCTTCTATTCCTCTTGCTCAAATAGTACAATACGCAGATGACTCCACTGTTATCTGCTCTGCGCCTAACCTTCCCGAGCTCCAAGCCAAAACCCAATTGGCCTTCACAACCATAGAAAATTGGATGCTTCAAAATCATCTTTCCCTCAATGCCAATAAATCCCACATCATTCTCTTCTCCCCTTCAAAAGCTCTGACTCCTGATAAGTCATCCTTCATAATTTCCAGCCTCTCCCAGTCCTCTATAGAAGTTGTTAGTAGTGCTAAATTACTCGGAGTAACCATTGATGAACACTTGAAATTTAATATTCATATTCAACTTAACATAAAGAAAACTCATCAGAAGCTCGGTATGCTTTATAGAAATGCAAACTTTCTTACTCCATCTTCAAGACAAACTCTCGCCACTACCTTCCTTCTCCCTTCTCTGCTGTATGGTGCTCCTCTTCTATCCAATCTCTCCTCTTCTATCTCCACAAAACTTGAAAGTTGCTACTACAAAATTGCCAAATTAAGCTACTAACTCCGCTCATTCTATACACCACTGCATCTGCCTCCGTAGTCTTCAATGGCTAGAACTCCCTAATCAACTCAATTTCCTCCAACTTACTACTGCACACAAATTAATCTTTAAACCCACTGCTTGCCCAGCATTATCTAATACCTTAACCATATACACTCCTCCAAGGCCCCTAAGATCTAGCCACCAAAATCTTATTTCAGTTTACAAACCCAAACGACCCCCTGGCCAACTCCTACTTTCCCATACTACAGCAAAAAATGGAACTCGCTTCCTTCCCTTCTAAGAGCCACTACAAGCTATGAACACTTTAAATCTCTTCTTCATTCTCATCTTTTCCAAAATTGGAAATGTAATTGTATACTTCCTACCTAGATCTCTATTTATCCTAGTTCCATTCCACCCCTGGTTCCCCTTCTTCTGACTCTCTCCTAGCTCCCTCTCTTCTACATTATCTCCTCCTTCCTCCCTGAATAAACCCTTTATTTTTCTTCAAGTGCTATGCTTACTCTCTCCTTAAATCTTTTGACTTTTTTCTTTTTTTTTTTCTCAAGGTGGTCTCCTGGACTCATCCATAATTTGAACATTTAGTATTCTGTTCTTTTCTATCCTGTTCTTACTCCTCTCCTTTAATTTCTTTGCTTCTTATTCGTTTCTCCCATGCATCCCTGCTCTTGCATTCAAACTCTTTCTATAATTTCCTTTCCTTTCCCACTTTACTAACATTCACAGTTTCACTAATATATCTTTTTCTTATGTTTTGTCCCCAATGCTCCTCTTTCTTGTTTGGAATTTGTTAAAGTATTATGCTATTAGAACAGAGTGTGTTTTTGTATGTATTAGTTTAGATCTTTTCTGCTGTGTTTTTGTGTGTAATGTATTATCGTGGAGCTTTTCTCCCCGGGCCTCCACTGAAAACGGGCTTTCGGGCCCAGTGGACTTCCCCGGTTATCAAACTGGAAATAAATAAATAAATAAATAAATTTTCCTGCACTATATCCAAGCTCTGGAACAACCTTCCCACTACCATAACTACCCTTCCTTCCTGCAGTCTTTTCAAGGCTGCACTTAAATCTCACTTAATCTCTCACTGGCTTTGTCCTTGTCCAAACCCCAACTAATTAACCCCCCCCCCCCAAACCCTTCTCTCCTTTCCCAGATTTGGATAGAGTTTCCCCTCTATCACTATAAAACTGAACTGAATATTACTCACTGCTTGTTAATCCTTCCAGGATTTAGTTATCATTTAGTCTGTTATTATTGTTATCTAGTTACTGGTTAATCCTTCCAGGATTTAGTTATCATTTAGTCTGTTATTATTGTTATCTAGTTACTGTTTAATCCTTCCAGGATTTAGTTATCATTTAGTCTGTTATTATTGTTATCTAGTTACTGTTTAATCCTTCCAGGATTTAGTTATTATTTAGTCTGTTATTATTGTCATCTAGTTACTGTTTGTTAATCCTTCCAAGATTTAGTTATCATTTAGTCTGTTATTATTGTTATCTAGTTATTGGTTAATCCTTCCAGGATTTAGTTATCATTTAGTCTGTTATTATTGTTATCTAGTTACTGTTTGTTAATCCTTCCAGGATTTAGTTATCATTTAGTCTGTTATTATTGTTATCTAGTTACTGGTTAATCCTTCCAGGATTTAGTTATCATTTAGTCTGTTATTATTGTTATCTAGTTACTGTTTAAAAAATTTGTAGCACCGTGTTTTACTTCTTATTTCTCAATGTTTGTAACTAGAGCTTACTACTCAATTGTACAAATTTGCTCCTGTATTTCTCCATGTTATGATCACCTCTATTGTATACATACCTTGATTGTTATTGTTTACCATCTACCATGTTCATTCCGTGGAGCTTTTCTCCCCGGGCCTCCGGGGAAAAAGGACCCGTGTCCAGTCGGAATTTCCCAGTAAACAAATGTAAATAAATAAATAATAATAAATCTACGAATTGGTGTCTTTCTGCCCACTACTCAACATTTATGCAATATACTTATAAAGTCACAGTTTAAGTCTAGTGAAGACATGGCTGAGGGACCAGGGGGTTATACTTGGTTTGCATGCTGGCTTCTGAGACAGTCTGACCCATTTATGTGGCATTATGGAAAGCCGGCAGAGGGAGTCAGTGTGCTGTTGATGTCCCTGTGCAACCAACCTCATGGCCAGGACTCTTCATGTGGAAGTTCCATCTCCACTTCAGGTGGAAAAGCCCACCTTGGAAATGGGAAGACATGGTATAGGAACCAGAGCATCATCATTTCCACACATATATCAACTATTTAGTATATTGTGACACACTGTGGATGCACATGCAGAGAGGATGTTCATGCTGAGACCACCTGTAGCACATCACACAGTTCCCATTCATGGACCACTCCTTTCTCTGTTTCTGCGGATCATGCTTGTGACCTTTTGGACATTATAACCATGTGTACGGGGACCTGTTCATCAGTCAACATCATAGTGCTACACTTATTGTTAGAGCTGTGCCCATGCACACACACAAATGTCCCTCAGCACCACCTTCCTCTGCCCATTCAAACCACAATGTAGACACCTCTCTCATCCTGAGCATTCTCCCTGTCTCCTCACACTCACCTATCCATGGGGCACACATTCATGCACAATATTATCCCCCAGACTCACATACACACTGCCCATTGCAGACACCTGGTACTGTGGCCCTGACTATAACTGCATCTCATGAAAACTGTGCCATGTGTTCAGTATTCTACCTATTTAGCTTGTGTTGGATGCACAGTGTGGCAAGTCCATGCATGGTATAGCATAACCCGGCCGTGTTACTGCATGCATTAGTGTTACTGTTGCTTGTTATGTTTAATCTGGCTCATAGTTGTGAATTTGTTGGTGCTTATTAGCTAGTACCATAGTGTACTCTGCTCACCTCTGCCTCACATGGCTATCTCCTGTTACTGGTTCCTCCACAGGATCCTCATCAGTCACCTCCCCTACTGCTGACTCTGTGACGTCTTCCTTCCAAATGTATGAATTCTCCCTCTGACTTCCAGATTTTCCAGGAGGACATAACAGGCAAATGGTGCTTGGTCCATAGCCTTAAACTAAGTGCCAAAGAATGCAGCATTGAGCCCTTCACTAAACAAGGGCATTAATTCACTTACCACAAAGGTGACACCTCCTTGAAAGTTGATTCAGTCATCAGGGATTTGGGTACTTTTTTTGATAAGGAACTATCCTTTGATGACCCTGTATCCACTAATATTCCTAAATCATTCTGTATAGCCAGACTGATCACCAGGGTTCTATTTTCAAGGTCCAAGGAAGTTATTGACACTTTTCATCTTTTCATCCCTCATTTTGCCTATATTACATTATCCCCTTTGGCTTGTACCTCTCTAAGCATATGAGTCAGCTTGAGAGATTGCAGCACTTCCTCCCTAACATAATCAAGGCCATGCCTTCCTTGAGCTGCACTGATTACCTCCAAGTGCTCATTCTTTTTTCTGTTTCCTACAGCCTCTTAAGAGGGGATGTCTGTCTGCTCTATAGAGCCTTAAATGATTCAGTGTTATATGACCACCTGCACATCCACAAAACAAATACCTTAAAAACACACTCAAGAAATCCAAACTTCCACTCAACTATTAATAGGACCTGCTGGTTCATAGGTGTATACTAGACCAACAACCCCAGGGGTGTTTTTAAGCCTAGCCATGTATCACAAATGTATCTGACAGGTTTAGGGACTTTAAGATTATTTTAAGGGATATTATGTAGATTTGGGCTTGTGTGATCAAGGATTTACAGGCTGCCTCTCTCCATTAGTGACAAAGATGCCAGACTAGGGGTGAATTTCTGAATCTCCATCTACTAGCCCAAATTACACTTAGTCTGGGATGGGATGATTGCTGAGAATCCAGATATTTAGTATGATCCCTTCAAATATATAATTTTATTTCTAAACACAAAATAAATCCAGTTCCAAATCCTCCTTCCTCAAAAAAAGAGACTGACTCCAGATCATTCTTTATTAAGGTTTTTTGGGATAAGTGCTTTTATCCTTGTATACTTTTTCAGATCCAGTTCTTACATCTTAGATTTCAGTTTGTACTGATGCATACAACCTGTATACAGCCAGCTTGGACTGGACATATCTGAGTCCCTACATGCGGGTAACCTTTGTTTTTTTTTCTGATTCACATGCAGAGGAGACCTGTTTCAGAGAAGGGGTATTGACTGGTCCCTCCAACATGTCACATTTCTGGTGCAAACAAGGTTTAAGTTCTTAGATTAATTAGTTCTGATGATATTTGTTTTGCAGATATGCAGAAGGTCCATCAGAGAGGATACAAGGATACCTTGCATGCCATCTATAGATCACCCTTCAACTGTCTGTAGGAGACTGAATACACAGATAGACATGTTGTTTATACCCTACATCCCTTTTTTGGAGGGAACGTTGTTGCCATCCAGTTGTGCCTGCTCAGGTACATACTGAAGGGGCATTGTATTCAATGAATGGTCTGACGATGGCCACATACAGTGGAACAATGACTTCCTTGGATGTAGATGCCATGCAAGTGCTTATACATTGCACAACATAGAATAATTTCCTTACTACCACAGACACATGATGCTTGAAGGCCAGGTTACTGTCTACATGTGTCCCCAAATCTCTGACTACTAGATATACTCTTAAGGGTGAGTTATCAATGAGGTAGTTTCCAAGGGAATTTTGACTTACCAAAGGATACTGTTATTCATTTCATTGCATTGAGTTTCAGACTGTGGCTCTGAATCCAGTTATTTATCTATGTCAGCCCTTATTGGAGAATATTTGCATATTGGGGGAAATCTATGACTGCATCTAGCTTGCAATTATCAGCAAAAGTGGTCAGCCAGAAGGCCTTAATGTTGACCTTGACTTCAGAGAAATAGATGGCAAAAGGTGTGGATCCAGCACAGAGCCATGAGGGTCTCTGTTAGTCATTGACTCTTTATGGAGGTGTAGTCCCCTATCATAACCTCTTGGGTCCTATCCAAGAGCCTCTTGGTTATCCATCAGGTGACATAGAGGTTTATACCTAATTTCATGAGTTTGTATACAATGCCTAAGTGGGTATTGTGTCCAGTGCCTTGGCCAGATCAAGGTAGGCAATATGTGTCATTTTGCCCTTGTCACCTTCTCAAAGAAGTACACCAGGCTGAGAAGGAATGATGTGCCCTTGCAAAACCAAACTGGGTTGGATCCAGTGTCTAAAGATTTCCTATATCATTGTTAATCATTTCCATGACAGTTCTTTCAATGGCTTTGCATATGAGACCAGTCAGGCTTATGGGTCTTTAGTTCCCAGGGTTGCTGGATAGCCCACTCATATGCAGAGGGATGAATATAGCAGTTCTCTATTTTCATGGCATGAAGCCTGTCTGGAGGCTGTGGTTAAATAGTTATTCTAGTGGTAATGACAGGTCATGCTTTGTTCTATTTAGGAGGAATCTTGGTATGTTATTTGAGCAGAATGAAGCAGTGTTCCTGACCCTGGAGAATGCATCAAAGACCTGCTCTCTAGTGATTGTGGAAGGGGTTATGTTTGATGGTATTTCAGGGGTGGCTGGGGGAGAGAGATGGGTAAACCTGGAGGTGAACTTGTTGGTCAATAGATTTGTTATGTCTTCCAGTTCAGTATTGGTGGTTCCATTTACAATTAGTTCTGCACATTGTTGTGTTCTCCCTTTGAGGTTGCTGACATAGCTAATGAAAGCCTTATGGCTGTCCTTGGCCTGGGAGGCTATTTTTACCTCACATTTGGCTTTTGTATATATGAGTTTTCCTCTGAGTTGCTTGTTTAGATGGATGTGAGTTTTTTTTATTATTCTGGGAGTTGCACTCCCTTGTTTTTGACATGACTTTCTCCCTTTTGTTGTACAATCTACTTATTTTGGGATTCTACCAGCATGGTTTGTTTTTTGTGTTTGTTTTGTATTAATTCCCAATAGGCACATTTATCTCTATGCATCTGTTGACTACAGAGGCTAATCTACTAAAAATGAGTGAAGACCTGGCTAAATTCAAAAACCACTTCCATTTTGATGACCTCAATCCTAATAAGAAATTCTTCATTACGAAATTCTATGCATGTGTAAATTAACTACATATATGCATCTGTCCCCTTCAGAAAGAAATACAATACCAAATTCAAAAATAAACCCCTGTGGTGGAGCCTTAATATATACAGACTCTTAAATGAAAGACAGAGGTTCATTGCATGCAAAATTAAATATAGCTCTCAAGATGCCAAAAAATGTTCTTGGTAAAATAGAAAAGGAACTGTGGACCCTGACCAGATCAACCAAAACCAGATTTTTTGAAAAAAAAATAGCCACCCACGTGAAGGATAACCACAAAGCCTTATTTAACTACTTTAGAAATCTCAGAAACAATGTCCAACACTGTGAAGAACTAATAGTAAATTCTATCACATACTCATACTTAAAGGACATTATCAACTTCCTAGCAGACAAATTTAACTCAAACTTCATTCCACTTTCTGTTGTAATATTCGTAGATCACATACAAGTATCTATACCTCCTCATCAAATCTTCCAAAAAGATGTCCAACAGGTGCTATCTCTGGCCAAGAACTCTAGTTCTTTGGGGTCAAGCACCATACCAGGCTACCTACTGGTCAGCCTGTAACATGACTTGTCTGGTCCCCTACATATATTAGTCAATACCAGTCTCAAATCAGACTTCATGTGGGATTAATGGATAACAGCATAACTCATCTCCTTGCAAGAAAAGTGTAGCTTTTATCAGACTTTCAGTAAATACAGACCCATAAACCTGGCCAGCCTCATCTGTAAGCATATGGAAAGGATCATTATGGAATTAATAAATTAGTATATAGGTAACCTAGAGACTCTCAACCAAGGCTGTTTGGATTCATCAAGGGCAGATCCAACTTCCATAACCTAGCTGAGATTTTTGAAAAATGTTTCTGTAGCAATAGATGAGGACAAATCAGCACACACTGCATATCTAGACCTTGCAAAAGTGTTTGACACATCCTACACTCAAGTATCATAGATAAACATTTTAAGCTAAATCTAAATCCCTATGTAACTTAGTGAATACAAACTGGATCTCAAATAGAACCCAGGAAAGAAAGATGGGTGGCTTTTCCTCTTCCAAAAGACCTGTCATTAGTGGTGTACCAAAAGTTTCAGTCCTTGGACTACTCCTCTTTGACATTTACTTATTGGAGGTTAAATATAATGTTAGGGGTTTGTGGCTGACCAAGTCTGCAGATGCCTATGTCAGGGTTCCATCAGAAACTGTCCATAGTACACCACAATCCTCAAAGAAAGCCTGTCCAAAGCAAAGAAGTAATGTCAAAGCCATGCACTAAAACTGAATGCTAAAAATACTAATAGTATCCTTAGGTAAGCAATTAAATGTCACACTGCCAACACACCTCTGAAAATTGATCCTCTAGTAATGGATCTAGGAAACTTTGTTGATAATGAATTGTCTTTTGATCACCATTTATCCATTATTGTAATAAAGCCCTTTTGATTGCACAGCTTATATCTGAAGGTATGGTCCAGGCCTAAACATGTAATGATTTCACTGTGGTCAGCATTCATTAGGATGATCATTGAATATAATGGCTGTTTCGATATGTACTTGTCCAGATATTTTTCACAAATAGAATGACCGAAATGCTTCCTCAGTAAGAAGATCAAGGGCCTAATTCATGAAAACTAAGTGGACTGTCACAAAGTCTTCTCCCTCTTTTTGGTATCATACAGGCTATTGAGATGTGACCCCTGCCACACATATACAGCCTCAACAGATTCTCTCTTGTCAGACCTAGCACACATTCAAAAGTCCAGTGGTGGCATAACTACCCGCACAGGGGATTTCAATTTTTTCTGCAACATAAATAAAATATTGTAGAGACATATGTATGAGTCACAGGGAATTCTGCTTCTGTGGAACTGTCTTCCACTCAGTATAATGCTAAATACTTCTCTTACTCTGCTCAAACATAATTTGAACAAATGGATCGATAACTTCAAATAAACTTCCAATTTAGCACCCTCATGGATAGGGGCAATATATGAATGTCCCAACATATCATTGTTCTGCCTGTGTCTGGATTATTTGCACTCAAAATAAAAAAAGATAAAAACTACCATGGGAATGTAAGGCTGGGCTTCTTAAAATCCCCATAGATAAATAGTGTAGTAAGTACCTAGTAACCTATGAACAAAAGCAGCATGACTATGTTTATGGTATGCATACAATGCACTTAGTTTACTATGGTTAATATTACTGACTGCTTAAAATATAGTAACACATCAATGGAAATTGAGAGATATGCAAAATATATGGGAGCATGACAGACTATTAAGTGATATGAGGGGAGGTGAGGAACAAAAACAGCTAGAAACCAAAGAAAAAATGTTTATGAAAAAAATGTACCCCTTTCTACATTACATAGATCATACTTGGTAAAGTTGCTAGAATGAAAACAACTTGAATGTGTATTGGATCATAATTTCTTTTTCTATCTATCTATATGTTCTCATTTAATTGACTTCTCTAGTTCAATCTTTACAATTTTATGTCTGGACAACTTAACAATTGTAGAATGCTTATACTTTGACATGATAGTAGTTTTCTCTTCAACAGTAAGTTGGAGATGTAAAATATGCACATTGGCAGTTTGAATTTTTTTAATTATTGCTGTATATAAAGTTAATTAAACACAACTAATAGAAAAAAATAAAATGAAGAAGTTTTGAATGAAGCAGTTTATTTGACTTGAGGGTCTGTTTCAATCAGGGCTCAGGGAAAATAAAAAAAAAAAACATGTTCTCCGACTGTAGTCAGATACCCTTCACAGTTTTAGACAGTAAGGAACAAGACACAAACATACAGGTGGTTGGGCAAGCCTGGCAGATGGACAAAAATAAAAATAAAAATTCAGAAAAAATTAAAATTAGGACAATAGTAAAATGTATTTACTTGCAATCATTTTTTTAATGTTTGTTATCTAAGCAATGCTGCGGTGATATAGGCTATATTTAAACTACTGTGTGGGCAAAACAGTTTGCCAAATGACAATATAGTGCTCAGGAGTTTCATTTTATTCTTTTCTATTCTATAAAAACACAAATTTAAGTACATACATTGAGATGATGAGATATGCCATCATAATAATATGATATTACTAGAGGCCAGCTACTACAAGTAATCATCAAGTGATCAAGATAAATAGCCTTCAGGAAAAGTTCCCATAAAAATCCAAGAAGAACATAAAAGAAGCAAATTAGGGATTATGTAGTAAGAATGGATAAAAAGGCTACATGTATATCTGTCCTTCAGGTGAAAAATGACAGTAGTGGGAAGTTCTGGTAAATGAGGGTAAATATCCCAACTTTGTGGCCGAGGATTAAAAAGGTATTCTATGCTATTACATTACATTATATGCTTTCTTTTCTGTTTTGAGGTCTGTAGAAAAGTAATGCTTCACTGCATTGAGGTCTCAGAGAATGAGGAGGGGCAGTATGTGTGTCCCTCAGCTTGTATATCAAAATAGGAAAGTAACCCATTTGTAGCAGCTTGAACTGAAGGGTGCAGTAGATCAAGATAGTATGTTCCCTAATTGGAAGCTAGCTGGCTGTAATAAAGGTTTGGCTGGCAACAATGCTTTCCTTTACAAGCTAACACAATTGACTCAAAGTTTCTTTTGGAACCTATATGTCATATAGGTTTTCAGAGAAGACATTGGCCATAGTGCATAGACATCTCCCCCACCACAAACACACAGGATTATAGCTGCTAAGGGCTAGCAAGATTGCCCCTTTCACACAGAACTGAAAGTGATCAGATTCCCTGTCACTGCATCATTCTGCACAAAATTATCTTAAGGTAGGAGGATTTTGAACTTGTAAAAATCTTTTTCAGTGCTGACAATATATAGACGGACAATTTGGGTATCACTAGGCTTGCAAGACAGAGCTTTCAACACAGTAATGAGAGTTGTCAGTTTCTCTGTCATTCTGTATAGAATTATCTTCTACTATGAGAATTTACAGTCTGCAAAAATATTTATTCACTGTGTAGAATATATAGATTTATACCTATGTGTGCCACTAGGTAAGTTGCTATCACTTCTGTACCACTGAGCTTGTAGTCAGTGCTACTACTAAAGGAAAAGGACACTTAATTTGGTAATGTACTTCAGTCTTGTTAAAGCCATTATATATTGATAAGCATGGCTTTCATACCCATGAGTAGTTTGTCCTCCTTTGAAAAAGTTAAGCTTATTGCTATTATTCCTTTCAATGAAGACTGATCCATACAGACAACACAAGCTGTTAATATAACAAAAAATCCTATCTCCTATCACTATTACATCCAGCTGTTTTCCTTCCCATACTGAACTCTGACAGAAGTGTACTCAAGACATTTATACCTGCTGACTGTTATATTGCTTTTTTTCTATAATTACATTATAACACCAAGCAGTTGGTTGATGAAACTGATTGTTTCTGAGTCTCTGAAACACACGTTTCCATCTGTCCACTTTGCTTGACCTCGGTCCAGTCAGGCTCACTCCATTCCCCATCCTACCCCCAATTCCCACCCATCCCCTCTACAACTACATTTATACCTAGATAAGACCCTCCTATTACTACAAAGAACCTTACCCTTTCTGCCTGAAAATCCACCCCAATTCTTTAGTAATCCTTTTTTCTAATATAACACTTCCTATTCTTCAAGACTTATCTTTAAATCCACACTTCCTGCTATTCAGTTAACTTTAATTCTCCATCTTCCTCAACTTCTAACCTATTATTCATCCTCTAGAAATAACTATTAATAGTTTTCATTACCTCAACTAAAAACATTGCTCACATGTTATAAAACAACTATCTCCCTAACTCTAAAATACCCTACTCTGTTCTACACACATTATCAGCCAGCCCTACTTGAACACAATAGCATCCAATTTATTTAACTTATCACCCTAACTCATTTACAAATACAGATTTGTCTATATCACCACCTACTCGTTCAAGCTTAAATATAATCCCAGTAAGATCTTTATATTCTGCCCTTTAGTTATCAAATTTCCAAATTCTTTCCCTGTGTGGTGATGGACACCCTAATCCTGGCCAATACCCCTCTTCTCAATCATCCACTTTTATCTTAATACATCTGTATTCCCAAGGAACTTGAAAATATCCTTCATCAACATCTGAAGCATAGTTAAAAAAGTAACATAATTCAATTCCTGGATCTCTCATTACTGTCCTGACATTGTCATCCTCACTGACACCTGGTATAAGCTACACATCAAAGACTCTGAAATTCTTCCCTAGGCTATATTATCTTCCAGTATACTAGATTAAACAAAAAAGCTGGTGGTGCAGCTATCCTATTTTCAAACCACCTTGCTCTCTCACCCTCATGATTTGTTTCATCTACAGTTCATTCTGCAGAGATACTAATTTCTAATATGAAACTAAACAATTATAAATATCTAAGTATCATTGCCCTGTATATCCCTCCAGGTAAAAATATCCCTGTCCTGGAAGACCTCCTTAACTGGATATCAGATTCCATATCCTATGAAACAGCAATTATTGGTGATGTCAACAATGACTAGACGCACCTTTCAATAGACTATCCCTCAAATAGCATCATCCTATATGGATTTACAGAATTTATAACATCCCATACTCACCCCAACAAACTCTCAAATTCTGGCTCCATTCTAGACTGGATCCTAGTTTCAAATCCTCAACAATGCAGCTCTCCTAGAACCCTCCCAGACTCAATCAGTGACCACTATGTCCATTTATGTCCAGAGATTAATAAACCACAAGTCATAAGATCAACTACTTAAGGAATGTCATATCCTTACCAGCTTTAAACCTGATGTCTTTAACAATGTTCTTCAATCCCTTTACTACTTCAGTCTTCGCACATTACCACTGGATGATGCTGTACTTAAATTCAATACACTGTTTTCTCAATACGCTATATAGCATTGCACCTAGCAGAAGAAAATGTGTTAAATCCACCAAAACTATCTTGATATCCCACACCTGTCACACACTAAAGCACAAGAGAGGCAAAGCTTTATGAAAGTGGCAAAGAACCAAATTTTCTACCTACCTTCAAACACATAAGCATCTCTGTAACCCTATTAAAACTCATGTCATTGTTGATAAAAAACAGCATTACTCAGCTCAATAAATACATCATAAAAAAACAGAAAGTTTGGTTCTCTATTAACAAAATTGTGCACTCTGGAACTCTTACTGCCCTTAGCACCTGCCTAGATAGCTAACCCATAGAAACTGCTAAGAAAATGAATTTCCAATTTATTAAGTGTATTGCTACTTTAACATAAAAACCCATACAAACCCATGGAGGCCCCGATGAGGTTCCATTACCAATAATCTTTTCACTAAAATCTGTCTCTATCTCACATATAAAACACCTACTCAGCCCTGCTCACACTCCAGTGACAACTTACCTAAAGAATATGTAAAGCTTCCAACTACTTCCATTCCTTATCCAGTCTCCATCTTGATACAAAAAATTCTACATCATACCTCTTCATAAAAGTGGTGACTCTTCTGAAATAACAAACTTTAGGACTATTGCTATCGTATCCTCCCACTCTAGTATTCTAGAAAAGTGAAATCAGCAAATCTTGCAATACTTTAGTCAATAAAATCTACTAACCTCTACCCATGACAATTTTCACACATACCACAGCATATCAACTGCCCTGGCTGCTTTCTTAGATAACACCATTAAAGTAAGAGATAACAATAACTTGGTATCCTCCCTGATTTTAGATCTCTCCAAAGCCTTTGACACAGTCTCACACTCTAAATTACTCTCTAAAATGTCTGCACTTGGACTGGTTAATACAACACTCATCTGGTTCGCCAGCTAACTTTCTCATCATCAACCGTCTGCAAAATGTTTCTCTGTATACTCCTCTTTTCCTCCAGTTAATACCACTGTGTCCCATGGCTCTATCCTTGAACCTCTTTTCTAACATTTTTATTAACAACTTACATGCATCCTCCCAATAGGCTTCCCTTATCCAATACACTGATGACTCCACCCTCACCTGCTCATCAAGCGAACTTCCTCATTTACACTCCATTACTCAAAAGGCCTTCAACTCCATTGAACATTGGCTCTGTGAAAACCAGCTCTTCCTAAATCCTAATAAAACAAAGCTACTACTATTTCTCCCCAGTCTCTAAATCCTGCCAAAATAACTTCTCTTAATCACTCAGATATAGAAGAAATATCCCATATCAAGTTACTAGGTATCATTTTTTTTTTTTTTTTTTTTTTTTTTTTTTAACATTTGTTGACCGGGAATGTCCGACTAGGTTCCACAGAGCCTGTTTTCAGCGGAGGCCCGGGGAGAAATGCTCCAGATGCATGTCTTTGGAATGTGGGAGGAAACCGGAGTACCCGGAGGAAACCCACGCGAACACAGGGAGAACATGCAAACTCCACACAGAAGGCACCCCAGCCGAGAATCGAACCAGAGAACCTCTTGCTGTGAGGTGACAATGTTAACCACTGCACCACTGTGCCGCCCATAACTGATGATTAACTGAAATTTGTTCTCCATAACAAAGTTCAATTAAAAACACATCTAAAAGTCTATAGGCTCTGCAGATCTCCAAAAAATTCTTCACCAACTCCTCCAGAGTCATACTGGCAAATATTCTTCTTACTATCAAGTTTCTGTTTCTGCACCTGCTGTACCTTATTACTTCTTTCTACATAATATTCAACTATATATATATATATGTGTGTGTGTGTGTGTGTGTGTGTGTGTGTGTGTGCGTATGTATGTTTATATATATATATATATATATATATATATATAGAGAGAGAGAGAGAGAGAAAGAAAGAAAGAAAGAAAGAAAGATGCATGTTTTTAACTGTCTCTGATGTAATCATGCTTTTTTCTTTATTGATCTCATTTCTATAATTTATTGTAACTTTTTTACTTCTTGTATGTTTTAGAGATCACATGTATACAATCTGATTATGTCTTATGTAATTATTCTCTCTGGGCCTCCTCTAAAAATAGGATTTATGCCCACTTTGACTTTCCTGATAATCCAAATGTTAAATAAAAATAAATAAAAGTTGGGCCATCGAAATAATTTTCACTTTGCTGACATGCCTTCAGACATAGAATCTTAGAACTTTCCTGATAGAAAAAGACAATTCGTTAATTTTAGTTATGAAATAAGGATACATGTGGATTTGTAGCTCCATAAATGTCATAATAGTCACTTTTTACCTCACAGGAATAAATTAAATTCAAGCCAGAAGAAACTTTTCTGCAGCTTGCCAACCTCCAACATATCATAATCTTAGGCCCTAGATAGACAGTATGATCCATGTCTTTTCCCAGATCAGGAATAGCCATTTTAGTGGGATTGACAATGACAGTTTGCAGTAGCACTTTAATAAATAACTTGTTTAGAGTTTGTGGATTTGTAGATGGCTAAGTTTTTTTTAAGTGACAGAGTTTAGAGAAGGCAGGTCCAAGGCAGTACTCTTTAACAAACAGTGAAAAAAGAAGAAAGCCAAGAATAGAGCACTGGACTCTGAATAAAAGGGACCACAATCAATACTGACTTGAAAGGTTTTCTCAGCATGCTACTTTGAATAACACTTAGGAATTTGAAAAAAAGGCCTTGGTTGGATAAAGAAAGAAGCTATCCTATGTGCCAATGAAAATAACAGTTGTCAACAGGCAGATAGCAAGTTGTGTGCTTCTGCCTGAGGTAAAGATGTGCTGAAATCTGGAGGACATACCATAATTAATAAAATAATCAGTAAGCTGTTGAGAATTTTTTAAGCACTTTTGCTAATGGCAAAAGCAAAGAACTTATTGTAAAGTCAGTGGTAGACCTAAACAAATAGGTTTTAGAAGAAAAAAAATACAACTTCCTAGGCAGCAGGAAAATGAGGCTTGAAATAAAAATAGTGAGAAAGATAGTCAAAGAGATAGAAATTGAAAATGTGAGTTAAATGTCTGGAAATGAAATTTTTGCATCATTTCAGTAACCAGGGGTATAGAACATAATTGCCTTGGTTTTGCATTTGAGTAATCCCTCTAAAAGACAAAAGGAAAAATGCTTTCAGATCATTTTCTTAAAATTGAAAAGAATAAGAACGAATATCACCAGTAGCTGATGGCACAATGCCAGAGGTTTATAAATACTGTACTCATTTTGGGTCTATATGACGCTATCGAATGGACTAAATAGTGAATGCTATTTAGTCGATCCGATACTGTCAAAATGGAAAAATAGCGAAGTCATGGAACATCAAATTTTTTTCCCAGGGAAAAAATTCGGTGGCCCGTCTTTGGGACTTTGCCATTTCCTCCACTATGGTGTGATCTCGGAGTTGGTATATTTAAGTACGAGGGGGGGTGTGGAGGGCGAAGCCCCCTACTTAAATTTGTGTTTAAGTTTATTTTTTTTTTTTTACGGAGCAGCAAATTTTTTCCCTGGGAAAAAATTTGCTGTTCCGTTTGTTCGATATTTTGTTGTTTTGATATTATCGGTATGATGAAATAGCGTTCACTTTTTACATTGTACGATAATATGATATAGACGCTTACATTTCTGATTCAGAGACAACAGTAACACTGTGCTGCAAAATGAAGACATTGAGCAGCATGGTGGGCAGTCTATGTGGCTGTGTTAAGTGAGGAATTTCTAGGGAGAATCATATACTAATTAGTCATGTGCTGTTACTTGGAACTACCTGGAGGAAGGCAGTTATGCAGCTGAGGAATTCAGAGAATTGCATAGTAGTGTAACTTAGCATGCCATCTCCTGGCTGTTTACGGTAATGAACTTGGCCAAAAGGCCATGTTCATATATAGAGACAGTGGTAAGGGCTGGGAAGTTAGTGGTCAGGTAATGTTAAGGGGTATATGAGTGTATTTATGTGAAGGGCTGCATATGTCAGTATATCTGTGTGAGTGTGTGTCTGCCTGGAAGTTCTCACTGGGGTGGCTAAGTTGGGATAGCTCAGGGGTGTGAGTTTTCTGTGCACACGAGTGTGTGTGTGTGTGTGTGTGTGTGTGTGTGTGTGTGTGCGTGTGTGTGTGTTTTTTGGGGTGACAGTTATATTTCCACACATCCCTAGACTTATGCTTTAATGGCACTTAGAATGGGAATGGGGAAAACACTAGATACTACAGATAAGACTGAAGACATGGGTTGTGGGGCACTAAAGACCAAGTGTACTCTATATAACATAAAAATAAAAAATAGACTCTTGCAGATTACCACTAATCACAAGAAATACTTTCATAATTAGACTTTCTTAAAGGCACTAAAAATGATTCCAACCCTATAACCTTCCACTGAGGAAATTACTCCTCTGCTCCACTACTAGACACTGAACGCAAAAAAAAAAGAAAAAAAAATGGGGGCAGGAGTAGAGTCCCGCAGCCTTGCCACAAAAAAAAAAAAAAAAAAGTTCAACTTGCACATAAAAACTAATTATAGAAAACCTCCCCAAATGTTCTAGAAATACCAAAAAAAAAAAAAGAACTAAAAATATCTGTACAACAAATTTAAACAGTATCTTGTGTTTTAGCAATGGTCAAAACAGTCAATATAAACAGTTGTCCTTTTATGCAGCATAAAATCTCAGCTATGCAAAACACTAAGCCTTTAACTGCAAACATAAGACAGCATAATTCAGCAAAAGAACATGTCATCACAGATTCAGCAGCCTTCTCCCTTTGAAATTCCAGAACAACCATCCTTGAACTAAACCTAGCAACAGCACAGCTAGGACAGGCATAAACAAAACTCACAGTTATATCCTCTGATGACTAGAGATCTACAAGGTTCTGTTGTTCAAGTTAAAGTAGAAGATGTAAACACCACTTTCTTTATAGACACTAGAGCTATATGATGGTGTCATCTGAGACAATAACCCTTCCGCTTTCCAAAAACTCTGTTCAAAAAACTCCATTAAATTATGAAAAAAAAATACACACCTTACCCTATTTTGGTAAAGCCTCTGCAAGGTAAACATGCTTTCATTTTAAAATTGTCTGCACTACTCAACCTGCTAGGCAAAAATGTTCTGTATAAATCAACCTGTGCAAATTACTTTATGCCTGATGGAATCCTTTCAGACATTTCAAAGGGGTCTACTTCTAATAAACGAAAGGCGCCTTACCAGAATATGATTTCACTGAGATGAGAACTCTGAACCATTACTTTACTGAATGAGCACACTACCAAAGTTTTTAAAAGGATAAATATGCACTTGGCTAACATGGAAAGATGAAACACACTCCAATATGTCAAACCCACCCAGGTGGGGGGTTATGCCCTCATACCCCCAACTAAATATACCAACTCTGGGATCACATTATTTTGGGAAAAAGGGCAAATTTTCCCATACTGGCAACGTGCATACTTACCCTCTTAAAAACTTCAGTAGTGTGATCATTTGGTAAAGTAAGTGTTTGGTGTTCTTGTCTCGAAGTTGTCTTCAGGTAAGTCAGTTTTCAATTATTAGAAGCAGATGTTTCAAACAGATGTGAATGTGTACCTTCCCTATCCCAAAGAAATAAGGACACTTTTGGTTGTTTGGGGGATATATATATATATATATATATATATATATATATATATATATATATATATATATATATATATATATATATATATATATATATATATATATATATATATAGAGAGAGAGAGAGAGAGACCCACAAACTCCATCTCTCGAGTAAATAAATCTACCCTACTGTAATATGCAAATAAAGTGTGATTATCCTCTGAGTGTGTAACTAACTATTAACAAAATAAAATATTTGTTTTAATCAAGTTAACTGAATTCAAATTTACAAAAAAAGGCATTTGCAAAGAACATATGTTCAGTACTTAGACATCTCATTTCTGCAGGAGCACATCACATTCTTCCTTCTCATATTTCTGCTATTCAGTCTGTACCACATCCCGTAACCTTAAAACAGCTGTGTGTTTTCCTTAAAATAACAGGTTATTGTAAACAGCACATTTCTAATTTTGCAAAAGTGGTAAAGCCACTTTTAAAACTCTCTGGAATTTCCAGAACCACTAATGTGGCAAATAAATAATATAAAAAAATAAAAGTGTTCATTCAAAACCCTGCTCCTTATCCCTTCTGCCATCGCGTTATGTAATTATTCTAAAATAAAAATATTGTTCTGTTGTAAGCATAACAGAGTAGAGTTAGGCTTATTAATATAATACAAAAATAATATATTTTAGCACTAATGTAAATCTTGTACAAGCATCTCTTCCACACTGCTTTATGGCAGTCGCAGCTACTGCCAAAATACTAGATACAACATCTTTACTTACAGTTGGACAAAAAACCTTTGTTGCAATTTTATTTTCTATAAAAAGTCTTCTTATACCATGGACAGAGACATACATACACACATGCGTGTGAGCGCAGACACACACACACACACACACACACACACACACACACACACAGCTTCGTGCTTAGCATTTTGACTATGATCTTTCACTATTAAATAATGTCTACCTTAAAGTTTTAAGGCGTCCACATTTAAATCCGCCTCCTTTAATTCTAACAGAGGTTAAAAAATGCCTTATGACTGTATGCTTATTGTTAACCATGAGCTTCCTTATAAATCTGACCTGACAAATGATCAGCACTCATCCTGTTTGTAAACAAATATTGTGCAACAAAAAAATAGCTTTCTCATGACAACATTTTCTATTGTCACTACAGATAAACTCCTGTTTAAAGATCAATTAAATGAAAATGCATCCGCATAACTCGCAAGACAATTATAATAGCAAGAAATAAAACAGTTAATAGTTTCTCAAACTCACATTATTCTTATGTGGTAATTCATGAGTTTGGGACCCTATAAAAAAGTGACATCACCAGATCCTATCATAAAAATGTATTTTTTTTTTACTCAGTTGTTAAATGTGCTCTTATTACCAAAACAGAAATCAAGCTGCTTACAATTATTCTTCTTGAGTTATTTCTAGTTTTATTTTTATGCAAAGCTTTAATATCAAAGTAAAACTATAATATGTACAAACAGCTTGACTGACCAGTTTAAAAGAATTATGATAATGTGTTTGAATAAAATAATAAACCAAACTGTTTACAGGTCAAAATCTTACCATAGAACACAGACAAAATTAATTAAATTGTTACATCTTCTCCTGACATAAGCATTTGTTCTGAGCATGTTTTCCAGGCCATCTTGGATTGGAAGGGGCCTTTCTGCACTCTTGTGGGAGGATTATGCTGAATGGAACCTGTCTGGTGAAGGGTTTTGTGGTCTAGGCCTTGAAATAAGAAACCGCATTTGTCCTTTTGAACCTTTTATAATTCTTTTTCACGTTTTTGACTCCTGCTATTTAAGCCCTGCATTTGAGAAGATTTCTGCTTGTTTGTACCAAGCTGAACTGAGGTGGGCTACTAGCCACAACTCTGGGCTGAGATACCAGACAACTAGAGGCTTCTGATCTTCCAAAAGAACATAAGTTGACTGTTTTTTCCTTATTTATTCTATTTACTGCACTTTTCATTGCCTTCCACCTTCTTTAATACTGTATTTATATAAGCATGACTGAGCTCTACGAGTACGTGTCCCAGGCTGATATGTCCCTAGCCTTGAGCAGCATACTACTCTCACCTAGAATGATGCCATAGTATAAACAAAAAATTATTGATTTGAATAATTGGCTTAGTTTTTGGTGTCATTCAAAGGGGATCCAGTTCCTGTCAGCCTAGGAAGCCATGGTTGACAAACCTTGCTGCTTTGCCACAGACTATCTGCACCTGTCACCTTTAGGCTTTCAGCTGCTGGCAAAGGCTCTTGCCACCCTCATAGTGCCATTTTAGGCAAGGTCTCAAAAACAAACTTACTGACATGAAATTTGCCAATCATAACAAAATAAGGGTCATATTGCTAAACACTAGGAGCTTAAACCAAAAACTTCCCACCCTGGAAGCATTTGTATCACTGGAAAATGTAGATGTCTGTGCAGTCACAGAAATCTGGTTCAAGGCCTCAGAGAGTAGCCCGGCCTTGCAAGATTACAATCCCTTCCACACCTTCCAACTGCAAAATGAGCATGTGAGAACCAAAGGAGGCAGTGTTTCTAACTATATTAGAGATAAATTAACCTCCTGTCTAGTTAGACTGGACAACTCCATAGAATTACTCTAAGTTCAGGCTATGGTGGGTAAGACCCCTATTCAAGTCATAGCCATTTATAGATCCCTCTCTGTGGGTTATGACTCACGTGAAGCCTACTTGTCTAAACTGGACACAATCCAAATATTACCAAACACTTTGATTATGGGGGATTTCAATTATCTCACCATCAACTGGGAAAACTATGCTACCCCTAACCCACTACTGCAAAAGTTCCTTGACTTTGTTAACTCAAATGACCTGGAAAAAAAATTATCATACCCCAACAAGCGGAACAAAGATACTAGATATAGTCCTCATTAACATGTCAAATGGATGCACTTCCACAACTGTCGGACCCTCATTAGTTAAATCTGACCACAAATCAGTCACCTTTGAGCTGAAACTAATATTTCTAGCAGCTTGAACACAAGGGTACAGAGGATAAAGATAGTCTGTTCCCTAACTGGAAGCTAGCTGGCTCTAAGAAAGGTTTGTCTGGCAACAATGCTTTCTTTTAGTAGCTAACAAAATCGACTCAAAGGTTCTGTATTTCATATAGGTTTTCAGAGAAGACATTGTCCACAGTGCATAGACATCTCCCCCACTACACACACACACAGGATTATAGCTGCAGTAAGAACTGATAAACCTGTACTGAACTGGAATTAACTGGAAACAACTGAGATGAGACTGAAATGAAAGTCTTTATCTGTTAATTACCCAAACTTGTGCTAAACAGGTACCAGTCTCTCCTTTATGGGCCAAGTCTTGTTTACTTTTCAGAATGAATTCTCCAAACACTGCAGTTCATTCAATAAGGCTTTATTAGATGGTCACAATATCAGAATACTGTCTTCATTAACAGTGCTAATAAACAATAACAATCTGTAGAAATGCTGAGGTGCTGATTAGTATCCAAAGTTACTGCACATCATATTCTGATTGTCCTGAACAATGAAAACTAAAATAGTATTTATTTGACATGTCTTCTGTACTCAGGCTCGAGTGTCTGTCTTGTTCTTCTTCTTTCAGCTTTTCCCGGTTAGGGGTCACCACAGCAAATCATCTGTCTGCTCATGATTTGCAGTGGAGTTTTACAGTGTCGAGTTGCCAGCCCGGCGCCCAACCTTCCACAGAAGGCACACACATGCACACACTCACACCTAGGGCCAATTTAGAGTGTCCACTCCACCTACTGCATGTCTTTGGGATGTGGGAGGAAACCGGAGCACCCGGAGGAAACCCACGCGACCACAGGGAGGACATGCAGACTCCGCACAGAAGGCACCCCAGCCAAGAATCGAATGGGAGAACCTCTTGCTGTGAGGAGACAATGCTAACTGCTGCACCACCGTGGCCTCCCTTGGGCTCGAGTGTCTGTATTGTAGCTTAATCTTCTCTATACAGGTTGAATGAACTAACTAACCTTAACTGAACTACTATCCTGAACACAATATATTATATTGCTTCAGTCCAGTGATTTTCCTTTGTAAACTGCATTTACTTCCCCTAACCTTGGTTGTCTCGTATATAGGTTCATAGGTTCATAGTAGGTACTAGGCTATCTGCCCGAGGGCATTTATAAGCCTAGCCAGAGTGTACCAGCTTTTGCCACCCCATTGATTAATTAACTGATCCTCTGTCAAGCAGAGCCAATGAAGTGATCCCAGGGGTGTATTTTCTGTTACCCATCCACTCGTCAAGGTTTCTCTTGAAGAGTGTTAGTAAGGGGCTCTGCCTGATGTAATTTGGAATTTTGTTACAAAGCATGGGGAGTTTCTGTGACAGGAATCTATCCCTCCCACATGTTCTATTCATTGTTATGGTGAGGTTTAGCTCACTAGAGCATGTGGCTTGCAGTGACTTGGATTTCTTTAGGAGGAGCATGTCCATCAATTCTGAGTTGGACATAGCTTTGTAAGTCAGACAGAGATCACCTCTGAGTAAGCGATGTGCCACTGAGTACAGCTGGAGTTTTTTCAGTTGGGCTGCATAGGACATATGTTTGAGGCCAGTAATCCTCTTGGTGAGGTACTTTTGTGGTCTTTCCAGCTGTTCGAAGTGACTTGTGAGGTACATCCCAAATGGGGCATTGTACTCTATGATGGGTCTAATGACTGACGAGTAGAGGGGCACTATAACCTCTTTATTTCTAGATGCAAACCCTTTAGTAATTAGATGGGCCACATAGAAGGATTTCCTAACTACTTTGGCAATATGATTGTCAAAGGAGAGATTACTATCTACCTGGGTCCCCAGATCTCTTATTACCTCTTCTGTATTAAGGGGACTGCCACCTATGTGGTAATTCGTGGGTGTTTTGTTTTTCCCAAATGGGATGACTATGCATTTTTTGGCATGTAGCTTGAGGCCATGACTTTGTCACCAGGTGTCTGTCTCAGTAAGGCCCTTTTGGGGGACATCCATGTCAATTATGGCTCCCAGTTTGCAGTCATCGGCGAACTTGGTTAGCCATAGTCTTCCTGTGTTTGCCTGTACTTCTGAGAAGTATATGCCGAATGGTAGGTGTCCCAGGACTGAGCCTTGTGGGATACCACTAGTTTAGAGTTGGACCTAGAGCATGTTATTCTTACTGTGTGAGTTCTGTCTGTAAGCCAGTTGGCAACCCATCTCATGACATATGGGTTTATGTTCAGGCTGGTGAGTTTTTCAGTAATACCTGAGTGGGGAATGGTGTCGAAAGCCTTGGCAAGGTCAAGGTAGGCTGTGTGAACCACCTTTCCCTGTCTATGGCCTTGGTGAAAGTCTCGAAGAAGTCAACCAGGTTTAGTAGGCATGATCTGCCCTTAACAAAGCCGAACTAGGTCGGATCAAGTGTTTGGAGGTTCCCAATGTCTTTGTTAACGAGTTCCATGATGATGCGCTCCATAGCCTTGCAGACCAGGCTAGTCAGACTTATGGGCGATAGTTGCCAGGGTCAGTTTTGGCTCCTCCTTTGTGGAGAGGATTAACCATTGCTGTGCACCATTCTATGGGCACATAGCCTGTGGAAAGGCTGAAGTTGAACAGCATGTTTAGGTGGGGGGTTAGTTCATTCTGTAGTTCATGCAAGACGCAGCCTGGAACAGCATCTGGTCCCATTGACACTGTGTTTTTGGCTTTTGAAAGGGCTGTTTTCACCTGTGCATCTGTGATTTTTGGGACACTACACTTTTCCCTTATTGTTGTGGGCCCTTTTGGAGGTGAGAGTGGGGTGAAGTTTGCACTGAATCTATCTGCTAGGATGTTGGCAATATCAGTATGTTCAGTAAATTTTGTGCTATTTTGCACTAGTTCAGTGCATATCTGCGAGTTGCCACTTAGATTCTTAACATAGCTAAAGAAGACTTTGTGATTATCTTTTGAATCCTTGGCTATTTTTCTTTCTAAGTTACCCTTGGATGATTTCATGAGGGACCTTCGTTTCTTACTGATACTGATCAGGGATGTCTTTCCTTCTTGGGATTTGCTTTTTTTCTGAACTAGTTTCCTCCTTCTATTGTATAGCCTGTTTATTGCAGGGGTCCAATAAACTGGTTTTCTTCTCTTAGAGGAGTGAGTCTTGGTTTTGCTAGGGATGGCACAATCCATGCATCCTTGTAGGTGCTCATAGAGTGCATTTGTAAAGGTTTCTGCATCTTGGGCAGCATTATCCTTTAGCGTGGGGGCTGTGAAACTTACCACTTCTGTCTTAAGTAAGGTGAAGTTTGCTTTAGAAAAGATTTTACTGTGGTTTCCTTAGTTGGGGGTGGTGGTGGGGTGTGGACATCCATAGTGATTAGCTCATGGACTGATCTAACCAGTGACAGATTGACCTCTGGTGTGGAACACCTGTCACCCATGTTGGTGATGACCAGGTCCAATATGTTTTCACCTCTGGTAGGGGAGTTTATCAGCTGATCCAAGGCGATTGACTTGATGAATTCCAGGAAGTGCCTGGCCTGGGAATTTGTACTCGAGTAGTTTTCCCAGTGAATGGTAGGGTAATTGAAATTGCCCAATATCAGGGTGTTCAGTAGGACCTTCATGTTTTCCAGTGTCTCCAGAAAGGTGAAGTGGTGGTCCTGGGTCATGGAGGGTGATTTGTAGCAGGCCCCAATTTGCATTTCAGATTTGCCCGATGTTAGTTGCACATGGATGATCTCTGAGGTATCATGCTGCTTCACTAACCTGGAGGTGTAGGTATCCTTGATGAATATGGATACACCCCCTCCTTTTGTGTTTCGGTCCATGTTCTGTTGCCAAAACGTGTGGTTTGAGTTGTAGCCCGGTAGTGCTGGGGTGCTCTCTGGAGCCTTGAACCAGGTTTCAGTTACTGCACAGATGTCGACGTTCTCCATACTGAGGAGTGCTTTAAGCGCGTGCATTTTGAGATTTAAACTCCTGGCATTGAGTAGCATAAACCTAAGTTTTTTGTTAATTGTGCTGTTTACCGAGGTGGGTTTGACTTTTGAGCCTTGCCTAAAAAAAGACACTATGGGAGCAGCAAGAGCCTTGGCCAGTATTCAAAAGCCTAGGGGTGACAGGTGCAAGCCGTCTCTTGTGAAGCAACGTGGTTTGTCAAGCATGTCATCTCAGGCTGACAGATCTGTTTATTTAACATTCCATTAAGGAAAATTCTGTAGCTGGCAAGATTGTATCTTTCTCTTGAGAAAATAACATTCTGTATGCCTGTATTTTCTACATGTTTCATGATCTTTACTTTCTAATGAACTGCCTTTCTCTGAAACTGAATGCATACATGTCTGACACTATATATTTTACCTTTTAGTCTGCATAATGCCTAATTACTTTAAAATGGAGGTCCCTAATCTAACAGTTGCCTCTGAGGTCCTTGACAAAAGTCTTCAGGGACCTACTTTTGAAGGTGCTCTACATCTGTATTGCTAACTACTGTATACACCTTTATGCTACCCAACTCATAATCTGAAAATACATTTTTTATTTGGTGAATAAACTTGCAATTTTAATTTTGACCACTAGGTGTCACTTGAGCCTTTATGACTTGTTCTGATTGAAGTCTCTTACCTTTATGATTTAGTTATAACTAGGCAATTTTTTTATATCTGGTGAATAAACTGCAATTTTAATTTTGACCACTAGGCTTGACGTTTTTTTTAACTTTATAATAATCAGACTAGAAACCACAACATCTCCCATATTACAGCCAATAGAAAGCCAAGTGACTTCCTTCTACTAAGCCTAAATATTAGAAGTATATCCAACAAAGTCCATGACCTCCATGCCACCATAGACTTATACTCCCCAGATATAGTCATCCTGACAGAAACCTGGCTAAAACCTCACATTACCAGTGAGCAAATACTCCCTACAGGTTACAGCATACTAAGAGTAGACCGGCTAAACAAAAAAGGAGGTGGTGTAGCTATAATATTTAAACAGCATCTAAACATCCAGATCTTAAAATCATCAGCTCCACAAATAGGCAATGAAGAAATAATATATACCAACCTCAAAATTAACCAAAAAACAAAACCATCAACATAATTGGATGCTACTTCCCACCTGGCCAAAACATCCCTCCACTAGAAAACATCCTCAGCTGGTCTACCCACCATCTCCCCCAAGAAACTATCATCTTAGGTGATTTCAATATTGACTGGCAATCCTGTTCTAGCAACAATCCAACCCATCATGTACACCTTCATGGCTTCACCCAACTAGTCCAGTCACCAACAAGGATAAATAAAAACTCCAGTAAGCACACTACCCTGGATTGGATACTAGTCAGTAAGAACCCCCAGTCATATATAACAGGCTGCTTATCAGATAGCCTCAATGATCACTCCCCAACATTCCTACTCAAAAAATACCTGTACTAAGCTAAACCTGTCATCTATCATCAAATACGTAAAAAAATAAACTTTAACCCACTCACATTCATCTCATCCCTCAAAAAATGTAACTGGCATGCTCTAAAGTACCTCAGTCTAGATGACGCAGTTGAATTTTTTAATACTACCTTCCTGAACATCCTTAATTACCATGCCCCCATAAGATTTTCCAGAACCAAAGCACAACCCTCCCCATGGCTACAGAAAACCACTAAGTCAGAAATGAAAAACAGGGATAAAGCCTGGGAGCACTGGCGCAAAACCAAAACCCTGCAGCTAGACAGAAATTCCTAGAACTACGCAATAGAGTCAAAAGCTAATAAAGCGGGACAAATTCCAATACTACCAGTCTGCCCTAGACTCCTCACAACACAGCCCCAAACAATTCTGGTCCTCCATAAACTCCATCCTCCACCCAGGTAAAGTCAGTACCCCTCCTCCTAACATCCCTCACTCCTCAGAAAATATTGCTACCTCATTCAACACACACTTCACCCAAACCATACTATCACTAGCTAAACAACACAACCCCCTCCCTCCAACCCACACCTTCAACTAGTAATCTCCCCACTGCCTTCTCTTTTTCTCCTGTACCTACCTCCAACATAAAAAAAACTCTTAACTAAACTTAAACCCACCAAATTAGCAGCAGACAACCTCCCAAGTGAATACCTACAAATCACAGCTGATGCTCTGGCCTACCCAGTATCCATCTTGATTAACCGATCTCTGTCAGAAAGTTACGTTCCCACATTGTAAAGTATCACATATAATTCCCCTCCACAAAGGTGGACCCTCTGCAGAACTAATCAATTACCACCCCATAGCTATTCTCTCTCCACTCTCCAAAATTCTAGAGAGATGCATACACTCTCAGGTCTCACACTACCTCCTTACTAACAACCTCCTTTCCAGTACTCAGCATGGTTTCCGACCAAACCATAGCACCACCACTGCCTTACTCTCCTTCACTAACACTATCCTTCACCATAAAAACAATGGCTATCTCTCCTCTGCTACTTTCCTAGACCTATCTAAAGCATTTGACATGGTCCCACACAAACAACTTATCTCTGTCCTCAATAACCTATCCTTCTCACAATCAGTCACCAACTGGCTTCAGAGTTACCTGTCTGACCGCCAACAATCCGTTGTATGGCAGAATGACATATCTCCCCAACTACCTGTCTCCATAGGGGTTCCCCAAGGATCCATCCTTGGACCCCTACTTTTCTCTGTTTACACCAATAATCTAGCCTCTGCCACCAAACATGGCACACTCATCCAATACGCAGATGACTTAACCATCATCTGCTCAGCCCAGTCCCTACCCAAACTGCAAAAAGTCACACAGGAAGCCTTTTCCTCTGTTGAAACATGGTTATCCGATGCCCAATTAATACTCAACCCAAACAAAACTAAACTACTCATCTTCCAACCCACCAAACATACTCAAAACAACTCTCACTTTAACATCACAGCAAAAGACAACACCACTATATACCCAACTGAACACACCAAATTGCTAGGAGTGGAAATAGACAATAAACTAAAACTTGACATTCACATATCCATGACCATAAAAAAAGTCCACAAAAAACTAGGAGCATTATACAGAAATAAACAATTTCTCACCAAAGCAGCAAAGATTTCAATAGCAAATTCCCACCTTATCTCCACCCTACTTTATGCCTCTCCAGTATATACCAACCTAAGGCAATGTGATCTAAACAAGCTGGAGACCTGCTACAACAAAATCGCCAAATTTGCCACAGGGGCATCCTACTGTAGTCACCACTGTCTCTCACTTGCTGAACTGGGCTGGCTTGAACTCCCTCACCTCCTTCAGTGGTATCAACTCTCACTCGCCCACAAACTAGTAAACCATCCACTAAATGTCCCATCCCTCCAGAATCTACTCCAACCCCATTGCACCACCAGACCACTAAGATCCAGCAACAAAAATCACTTGCAGATCTCTAAAGCCAATAACTCTGCTGGTGAAGCGCTATTCTCTTGTGCCATAGCCAAATTATGGAACTCACTCCCACCCACAATTACCTCCGTACCATCATGCACCAACTTCAAAACTTTATTAAAAGCGCACCTAAAAACATGCTGGCTATGCCCTTGCAACTCCCACTCTAATTTCATCCACCCCATCAACTACTACCTTTCTTTCACCTCCACTAACTACCTTGATGATAGCAAGCTCAGATGCTCATAAGCCTAGTACTTATTATACAGCAGGAACTTCTCAATGTTACATTTGTTAATGCCTGTTATGTACTTCACAGATAAAGATTCTAGTTGTCTACTGATGTACAAATGTTCTTCATCTGTAAATATGTTGTAAGTAATTTCTATATTAAATTGTTAATCGCTATGTAATCCAATGTAACTACTGTCTGTTTATTTTACTGTGGAGCTTTTCTCCCCGGGCCTCCACTGAAAATGGACCCACGTCCAGTTTGACACTCCCGGTCAACAAATTTAAATAAATAAATAAAATAAAAATAAATTTATGATTTAATTTCCATATTACCTAGATTCATAGTCTTTAGAGTGTTTAAGTCTAAATTCTGATGTATGACTGATATAATCTGTCTTTGTGAATCTTTATTCAATTTAGACAGAGTATGAACTGTTAACTTTGCCTATTTTTTCATATCTCTATATGATGTAATGGTAAAATTACTCTGTTTATTGCCTATGTTTTTTACCTTATGAAATGGTGGCTTAGTGTACCATGATTTTCTTATAGTAAATAAAACCTTTTCCTGTTGTTTATAGATTTAAATCTTTAAACATTGCATTGTTTCTTTTTATTGTATTGCCTATTGAGCATGATAGCTATTTTGTGAAGACTAATTGAAATTGGCACTAAAGAGATAACTCTATAACTGGTCTTGAAGCATAATTACCATATACTGTATTAACTTGTGCCTATACATTTTTATTTAGATTTGTTATATAATGCTACTTACCTTTTTAACTTTTCTGTGCTGTAATAGATGTCTACCTCCTAAATTTGTCTCTGAAATATTTTATGAATATTTATGAGCTATAGTCTTCTTCTTCTTTCAGCTTTTTCCCGGTTAGGGGTCGCCACAGCGGATCGCCTTGTCCGCACATTGAATGGCAGTGGAGTTTTACGGTGTCAAGTTGCCAGCCCGACGCCCAACCTTCCACAGAAGGCACACTCACACGCACACCTAGGGCCAATTTAGAGTGTCCAATCCACCTGCAGCATGTCTTTGGGATGTGGGAGGAAACCGGAGCACCCGGAGGAAACCCACGCGACCACAGGGAGGACATGCAGACTCCGCACAGAAGGCACCCCAGCCGAGGATCGAACCGGAGAACCTCTTGCTGTGAGGCGGCAATGCTAACCACTGCACTACCGTGGCCGCCCAATATTTATGAGCTATAGTAGTTTACTAAAACCTATATTTTCTGTATTTTAGATCTATACATTTTCTGTTAATGTCCTTTTAAAATTCTGACTAATGTAGAATAATAATGTAAAATACACTGTAATCTGTAAATGTGTGCTGTAATCTGTAAACTAATTAATAGATTAAGCCTGCCATGTTATGTCTTGAGTGCATTCAATAATTATTACTACTTATTCTTTAGATAACTTATGTTAATAATTTATTAAAACTTATTTTTTCTGTATTTCTGGTCTTTCCCTTTATATTTTCTCTTAGTGTCTTTTTTAACTTTCTAACAAATGTACAATAATTATGTAAAGTCTACTGTAATCTGTAAATTAATTAGCAAACTAAGCCTGCATTGTTATGCCCTGAGTATACTGAATTGCTCTTACCACCTATTATTTAAATAACTTGTCTTAATAAGCCTGTAATAAATAATTCTGTCACTTTACCCTTAACTAATGACTGAATAATGTGAAGGATGATGTAGTAGAAATGTATGATGTACTAAGCCTGCTACAAATAAGTCTGTCACTTTACTCTTAACTGGCTGAATAATGTAATTCTGTTACTTTACCCTTAAAATAAATGACTGAATAATGTGAAGTGACTTAGTATTATTTTTATATTCTGATATTTGACTGAAATGTACTATACTTATCAAATAACTGAGTATGAATGTCATATTCTGAATCTTGACTGAAATGTGATACATATTTATAGTGAACATTTAAAATAGCTTTGTATATTCCAGAAACTAACTAAACTAATACTAAAAGAATATCTTTTGCCAATTTTAACTGAACACAAATAAACATATAACTGAAAACTAGTACATGTTATATTCTGAAAACTAAACTATTATTACCTTTTTCTGTCAGTATTGTCTGAACATAGATAATCTGAAACTAGTACTGTTGTACAATTGTCTGAAAACATGAAATCATTTTGACAGTGTTACACTGATAAAAAATGAACTGAAATCTGTTTTCCTGTCAGTATTGTCTGAACATAGATAAACTGAAAACTAGTACTGTTGTACAATTGTCTGAAAATGTGAGAACATTTTGACAGTGTTAGCTGAACACAGATAAACTGAAATATGTTATTGTTATATTCTGGAGACTAAACTATTAATATCTCTTTGTCAGTATTGCCTGAACATAGATAAAAACATAAACTGAAACTAGTAATGTTATATAACTGTCTGAAACATACATGCTTGCTTTAACACATACATTTAACTTTTAAACATTGAACAAATAACTAAAACACATAGACAGCCAACTTTTACACCACAGCTCTTGCCAAATTTTACTCTGCATTGTATCCATCATTGTTGAGGTAAATGAAAGCCTGCTTTAATGTTGAAGTGTCCTTTTTATAGTTAGGCCTTTTAAACCTCTTCTTTTTATTTCTTGTGCAAGGCTGGAATGCTAAAGTTATTGAGTATCAGGTCCTTAAAATAACATTTGCATCATTAACAATTATAAACTGATAGCATTGCTTATTGCCCTGACCTTATTTACATATTTCTGCATGAAATAAAATTTTGCTGCTAATAAACTCTTGCAAGTCTGTAAGCAAACTGATAACCTCAAATGAAATTAAAGTAGTAATGTAACACTGTGCATTTCTGCACCTAAATAAAATTAATTTTCTTGTGACCCTCAGATTTTAACATGCTGTTCTATGAGTAAAACTCCACCCAGTGTCTCACCATAACCGTTTCTTTAGCTGACATCATTTACTTTTCAGCACTACTGAATGCTGAAAGAATTTATCATTACTGTCTACAATTTTCTTGGATAAGTAGTAAAAACTGTAAATACATTAAATTGATCTTCACCATACAGCATTATGGCATACAGTACTGTCTTTAATTCAGCTTGCTAATATGGCTGTAATCTGATCTGGTGTGTTTGGTAAACTGCAATTTCTGTATGAAATATATATAGTCTTAAACTGATTACATAATGTACTCTTTCTATGCATAGGATCTGAAGTCTTAACTGTACAGTCACTTTTACAATGTAGTATTAACTTAAAATTTTACATTCTGTAAACTAACAAAACATTATTTTGTCTCTGTCTATATTAAGATACTGTTTATACATTGCAATACTTTAATACAAAGCTCTTAATTAATGACTGCTAAACAAAACAATAACACAAAAAAATTAATTTGCCAAATCTGTAACTGTAAACCCTTTATTCTGAAAATTAACTTGACTGTTATTTCTGATATACCTTACAAGACATAGAGGTATATGGTTACCATTTTTTTCTAACTGGCCACACCCGGTATGTCTTTCTGAGCACTTCAGCTGTGCCAGCTGAACTGGAATGTATATTATTGTTAACCCATAAATCTGAATGTTCCTGTCATAACCAATTCTTTAAAATCTGTATATTTGCAAAAATCTTGTCACTGAAGTCTAAAACAGCATATAACTCTAATGACATGTTCATACCTAGTACAGAGCGGTTACACTTTGAACTTTTAGCTGCTGTAATCTTTGTCCCTTTAAATCCTGACAAACCTGCATTTGTGTCCTCTAATAAAGGTCTATTTGTAACTGAAGTTGACTTGTCTCTATTAATGAGTACATTATTCCCTAATTTTCCTAAAAACATTGAAATATGGTAATTTTTCTTAGCCCGAAACAATGACAGATTAATGCTCTGATTTGGTGCCGGACTGCTGCACCCTTTATAGATAGCTATGGAATGCATATTTTCTTTATTACATGAAAAGGTAGCAATTTTACTTTGCACTGAAGTCTGTTTTTCAGTTAAACTGGAATTTACTTTATAAAAATCTGCACTCTGATTGATCTGATTCCACATCAGTGCATTATTTGCACTTGCTTTTGGAAACAAGAAACTATGTGAAATAATGTGAAATTGAAACATTGCCTGCATGTTATGTTCGTTAACTGTGTTGACACCTGTATGTTTAATACTGCAACATAATTCTGCAATTTGAATTACATGTACACAAGAATTTGTGTTAAAGTCAGAAACTGTACCGATAAACTGCTTCTGTGAGTTAACCAATTTGAATTTAGACATATTTAACTTTCTTGAACTAATAACCTTTAACTTTAAAAGATCATTTCTGGAACATGGTTTGTTAGACTGCTTTACCCAGGTTTTAACTCTAAACCAAAGATTTACTGATGTTTTAACTGTAGAAGAATTACTTGACATGTTTATACAAAAGCTATTCAAATGACTTTTACTGATGAATTTAAACTTTTTTTGAGCTGTAAACTAAAAGGTGCATATGAATTCTTACATAACTTCATGATCCTGGAAGAATGTGTGCCATCATCAGTAGCTTATTAACCTTTTTCTTGCTTCTTGGCTGTGTGACATCACACTGCAAATTTGAAAGTTTGTGGAGATAGCTGTTAACTGAATAATGTCTTTTATGTTATAGTTTGTTGATTTAGTGCTGGTCTGCTGAAGATCTTTTTCTGCATGAAGTAGTCCTGTCTTACTGAAAGGTGTGCTCTGTAATGAGAAACTGTAGTGCTGTAATTTCTGGCTCATTCTGTATAGAGTTCACAGTCTTTATTTATGGAAAAACACCAGTGTGCTGCTGAAAAGTCTGTTATGAAACATTTGCTGTCACTATAAACTGTTAATGAAAACTTGAAGTTAAGCTGAGTGCTGCACTAAAAACTGTACTTGAAAGGGTTACTTACTGCAGCTGTTTCTGTTGAAGTTCTGAAGTGTTGCTGATAAGGTTGCTTGAAGTACTTTATAGAAAACATATAGTTAAACGAAACATGGAGTGCTGCACTGGAATGAAAACACTGCTATTCCATAGTCCGCAGAAGACATGTAGTTGAACAAAACACTGCTAGTCTGTAGATTTTTTGTCGAACACTCAGTCTAATGCTGATGCAAGGTTTCTATGGGGTTTTGGGAGTTACTTTAACTGTTTAACCCATTCATAGTGGTTTGCCATTGTAAGAAATTATAAGACTGTACTATACTGGAATTAACTGGCAACAACTGAAATGAGACTAAAACGAAAGTCTTTATCTGTTAATTACCCAAACTCATGCTGAACAGGTGCCAGTCTCCCCTCTATGGGCCAAGTCTTCTGTACTTTTTGGAATGAATTCTTCAAACACAGTAGTTCATTCAATAAGGCTTTATTAGATGGTCACAATATCTGAATACTATCTTCATTAACAGTACTAATAAACAATAACAATCTGCAGAAATGCTGGGGTGCTGATTAGTATCCAAGGTTACTACACATCATATTCTGATTGTCCTGAACAATAAAAACTAAAATAGTCTTTATTTGACCTGTCTTCTGTACTCAGGCTCGAGTGTCTGCATTGCAGCTTAATCTTCTCTGTACAGGTCAAATGAACTAACCTTAACTGAACTGCTGTCCTGAGCACAATACATTATATTGCTTCAGTCCAGTGATTTTCCTTTGTAAACCATATTCACTTCCTCTAACCTTGGTTGTCTTATATGTGTAATCTTCTCTGTACAGGTCAAATGAACTAACCTTAACTGAACTGCTGTCCTGAGCACAATACATTATATTGCTTCAGTCCAGTGATTTTCCTTTGTAAACCATATTCACTTCCTCTAACCTTGGTTGTCTTATATGTGCTTTATTTAACATTCCATTAAGGAACATTCTGCAGCTGGCAAGATTGTATCTTTCCCTTGAGAAATAGACATTCTGTATTTCTGTATTTTCTGCATATTTCATGATTATCTTTCCTTTCTAATAAACTATCTTTCTCTGAAACTGAATGCATACATGTCTGACACTACATATTTACTTTTTTACTCTGCATAATGTCTAACTACTTTAAAATGGAGGTTGCTAATCTAACAGTTGCTAAGAGCTTACAAGATTGTCCCTTCCACACAGAACTGAAAGTCATCAGTTTCCCTGTCATTGTGCATCATTCTGCACAAAATTATCTTCTGCTAGGAGGGTTTTTAACCTGTAAAAAGTATTTTTCAGTTGTGACAATATATAGATGGACACCTTTGGGTGCCACTAGGCTTGCAAAATAGATCTTTCCACATAGTAATGAGAGTTGTCAGTTTCCCTGTCATTCTGCATAGAATTATATTCCACTAGGAGAGTTTACAGTTTGCAAAAATATATTTTCAGTGTGGAGAATATAGAGGCTGACACTTATGGGTGCTACTAGGTAAGTTGCTATCACTATCTGTACCATTGAGCTTGCAGTCAGTGCTACTGCTAAAGGAAAAGGATACTTCATTGTTAATGCACTTCGGGCTTGTAAAAGCCATTATACATTGATAAGCATGGCTTTGTCACCCATGAGTAACTTGCCCTCCTTTGAAAAAGTAAGCATTTAAGCTTATTGCTACTATTCTTTTCAATGAAGACTGACACATACAGACAACACAAGCTGCTAATACAACAAAAAATCCTATCTCCTATCAGTATTACATCCAACTGTTTTCCTTCCCATACTGAACTCTGACAGAAGTGTACTCAAGGCATTTATAGCTGCTAACTGTTCTATTGCTTTTTTCCTGTAATTACATTATAACATTTACTGAGTAGTTGGTTGATGAAACTGATTGTTTTTGACTCTCTGAAACACACCTGATTCCATCTGTCCACTTTGTTTGACCTCGGCCCACTCAGGATCACTCCATTCCCCATCCTACCCCCAATTCCCACCCATCCCATCTGCAACTACATTTATACTTACCTATACTACATAGACCCTTCCCCTTCCTGCCTGCAAATCCACTCTAATTTTTTAGCAATCCTTTTTCTAATATATCACTTCCTATTCTTCAAGACTTATTTTGAAATGCTCTCTTCCTGCTATTCAGTTAACTTTATTTCTCTACACTCCTCAAGTTCTAACCTGCTATTCATCTTCTAGAAATAACTATTAATAATTTTCATTACATCAACTAAACATGTTGTTCAAATGTCTAAGTACCTGACTATTTCTGTTAAGTTCTTTTACTGCCACACCTCACATGTTATAAAACACCTATCTCCCCGACTCTAAAATGCCATACTCTATTCTACCCACATGAACTTCAGAACAAACTGGCTCCCCACCTAAGCACCATGTTCAATAATAGCCTCGCATCAGGCTTTGTGCCCACTGAATGGCACACAGCAACAGTTATCCCACTCCACAAAGGGGAAGCCACCATTGATCCTGGGAACTATTGCCCTATTAGCCTGACTAGCCTGGTCTGCAAGGCCATGGAACGTATCATTGTGGAACTCATAAAAAGAAACATTGGTAACCTCCAAACTCTGGATCCCACCCAGTTCGGGTTTGTGAAAGGCAGATCATGCATCCTGAACATGATCGACTTCTTTGAGGCAGTCACCAAAGCTGTAAATCAGAGTAAGGTGGTTCACGCAGCCTATCTTGACCTCGCCAAGGCTTTCAACACCACCCCCCATTCTGGAAGTATAGCTAAACTCACTAAACTAGGTATAAATCCCTATGTCACAAGATGGGCTGCCAACTGGTTCACTGACAGAACCCACACTGTAAATGTTGCAGACTCCAAATCTGACCTCAAACCACTGACAAGTGGAGTACCACAGGGTTCAGTCCTGGGACCTCTCCTGTATAGTATGTACTTCTCTGAAGTACAGGCTAACACAGAAAGCCTCTGGCTAACGAAGTTCGCAGATGACTGCAAACTAGGAGCCATGGTCAAGTCCCCAAATGATGTGGACATCCTACAGAAGGGCCTTGCTGAGACAGATGCCTGGTGTCAGAGCCATGGACTCAAGCTCAATGCCAAAAAGTGCAGTGTCATCCTCTTTGGGAAAAACGCTGTATCCATGAAATACCACATAGGCAACAATCTACTTAACACCGGATGTGTGATAAGAGACCTTGGGTCCCAGGTGGACAGTAGTCTTTCCTTTGATAGTCACATCACCACAGTAGCCAGGAAGTCCTTCTACGTGGCACACCTCATCATAAAAGGGTTCTCATCCAGGAAAAAAGAGGTCATTGTTCCCCTATACTCGACACTCAGACCCGTTATAGAGTACAATGTCCCTTTTGGAATGTACCTCACAAGACATCTGCAGCAGCTGGAAAGGCCAAAGAAGTACCTCACAAAGAGGATTACTGGCCTCAAACAAATGCCCTACACTGACCGTCTCACAAAAACCCAGCTTTACCCCGTAGCATATCACCTACTCCGAGGTGATCTCTGCCTAACATATAAAGCTATGTCTAACCCAGAGCTGTTGGACATGCTCTACCTAAAGAAATCCCAATCCCTCCAAGCTACACGCTCTAAGGACCTAAACCTTGTCACCACAATTAACAGGACATGCTGTAGGGATAGATTCCTGTCCCAGAGACTTCCCATACTCTGGAACAGGCTACCCATATATGTCAAGCAAAGTTCCTCATTAGCACTCTTCAAGAAAAATCTTGATGAGTGGATGGGAAATAGGAAATACACCCTGGGAATCACTTTGGTGTCTCTGCTTGACAGTGGCATAGGAAAATAACTTTCTTGGGTGGCATAAGCCAGGGAACCTTGTTGGCTAGGCTTATGTAGGCCCTTGGGCTGATAGCCTAGTGCCTACCTATGAACCTATTATCAGCCTACCCTGCTTGAACAAAATGGCATACAACTTATTTAACTTAGCACCCTAACTCGTTTACAAATACAGATCTCTCTACTTCACCACCTACTCTTTCAGGCTTAAATATAATCCCAATAAGAACTTTATATTTTGCTCTTTAATTTAGTTACCAAATTACCAAATTATTTCCCTATGTGGTGATATACACCCTAATCTTGGCCCCTACTCCTCTTCTCAGTCATCTACTTTTATCTCTCCTAAATCTGCATCCCCAAGGAACTATCCTCCATCAACATCTGAAGTATAGTTAACAAAGTAACACAATTCAACTCCTGGATCTCTCATTACTCTCCTGACATTGTCACGCTCAGTGAAACCTGGCTTAATTCACACATCAAGGACTCTGAAATTCTTCTCTAGGCTATATTATCTTCCAGTATACTAGATTAAAAAAAAAATTTCAAACCACCTTGCTCTCCCACCCTTATATTTTGTCTCAGCTACATTTCACTCTACAGAGATACTAATTTCTAACATGAAACTAAATCATATAGCTCTGAGTAACACTGCTTTGTATATCCCTCCAGGTAAAATATCCCTGTCCTGGAAGACCTCTTTTACTCAATATCAGATTCCATATCCTTTGAAACTGCAATCACTGGTGATGTCAACATTGACTAGAAGCACCTTTCCATAGACTATCCCTCAAATAGCATCAACCTATATGGATTTACACAATTTATAGCATCCCACACTTGCCCCAACAAAATCTCAGATTCTGGCTCCACTCTAGACTGGATCCTAGTTTCAAATCCTCAACAATACAGCTATCCCATAACCCTCCCAGACTCACTCAGTGACCACTATCCCCATTTATGTCCAGAGATTAATAAACTGCAAGTCTAAAGATCATCTTATTAAGGAATGTCATATCCTTACCAGCTTTAAACCTGATGTTTTCAACAATGTACTTCAATGCCTTTACTAGTCCAGTCTTTACACATTACCACTGGAAGATGCTTAAATTCAGTGTACTGTTTTCTCAATACTCTATATAGCATTGCACCCAGCAGAAGAAAATGTGTTAAATCCACTACAGCTATCTTGGTATCCCATACCAGTCACACACTAATGCACAAGAGAGACAAAGCTTTATGAAACTGGCAAAGAACCAAATTTTCTACCTACTTTCAAACACATAAGGATATCTGTAACCTTGTTAAAATTCATGTCACTGTTGATAAAAAACAGCATTACTCGGATCAACAACAACAAAAAAAGAAAACATAAAAAACAGAAATTTTGGTTCTGTATTAACAAAATGTTGCACTCTGCAACTCTTACTGCCCTCAGCACCTGCCTAGATAACTATCCCATATAAACTGTTTAGAAATGTAATTCCCATTTTATTAATTCTGTTGCTACCTTAACATAAAATCCCATACAAACTCATGGAGGCCCTGATGGGGTTCCTACTTCCAATAATCTTTTCCTTAAAAACTGTCTCTACCTCACATATAAAACATCTTTCAAGTAAGCTCAAGCCCTGCTCATACTCCAGTGACAACCTACCTACAGAATATCTAAAGCTTCCAACTACTTCCATTTCTTATCCATTCTCCATCTTAATAAATAGATCCATTCAAGAATCACAAGTCCCTTCTTTCTGGAAAATATATCAAACCCACCCCAGTGGGGGGCTATGCCCCCACACCCCCCAACTAAATATACCAATTACGGGATTACACTACAGTTGGGAAAAGAGCAAATTTCCCCATGTTGGCCAAGTGCATACTTATCCTCTTAAAAACTTTGGTAGTGTGATATTTGGTAAAGTAATGATTCAGTGTTCTTGTCTCGGTGATGTCATCTTCTGGTAAGTCGCCTTTCGATTATTAGAAGAAGACCCTTTCAAACATGTCACTTGCCTGCAATGTGTACCTTCCCTATCCCAAAAGAGATAAGGACACCCTGTTTGCTGTCTTAGAAATCAAACAGCCACCTAACATCTTCAGTGGCAACTCATTCCTTCAGTCCATCTCCATCCCATGACCGCTGTGGTCTTGCCATGGCAATGAAGTAGGCTATATTAAAGATGCAGGGCCTGTAAAAGTAATTTTAAAAGCTTGAGACACCACCATAAGTAAATACTTCTTCAAAAAAGCAGTGTCAACTAAAAGTTCAAGTAACACACTCATACTGCCTACAAAACAAACAAACAAGTATCATTTTTTTTGAAAGCCTTAGAGCTATAAATTCAGTAGCTATTTTTACTTAACTCAGCTACATTTCTTAGTTATAGCAATTTCCTGTCACATTGACAGTCAGTATCGGTTTACTTTTCTTATAAAAGGGCAACAGTATACTTTAGACTAAACTGCCACAAGGCTATTCTGAATCTCCTACCTTGTTCTCAAAAAAAACCAAAAAAAAAACAACCCCCCCTCCAAAAAAACAAAAAAAAAAACAAAAGAGAGAGTTGGACAAAATCCATCTCTCCGGTAAATAAATCTACACTAGTATAATAGGTAAATAAACTGTGATTATCCTCTTACTGTGTAACTAACTACTTACAAAATACAATATTTATTTTAATCCAGTTAACTTAATTCAAATTTACAAAAAAAGGCATTTGCAAAGAACATATGTTCAGTACTTAGATGTCTCATTTCTGCAGGAGCACATCACATTCTTCCTTCTCATATTTCTGCTATTCAGTCTGCACCACATCTCGTAACCTTAAAGCAGCTCTGTGCTTTCCTTAAATTAACAGGTTATTGTAGATAATAAATGTCTCATTTTGCAAAAAGCCACTTTTAAAATTCTTCAGACATTCCAGAACCACTAACCTTTCAAATAAATAAATAAATAATATAAAAAATAAAAGTGTTCATTCAAAACCCTACTCCTTATCACTTCTGCCCTTGCATTATGTGATTATTCAAAAATAAAACTCTTGTTCTGTTGTAAGCATAATACAGTAGAGTTAAGCTTATTAATACAATACAAAAATAATATTTTAGCACTAATGTAAATTTTGCACAAGCATCTCTTCCACACTACTTTATGGCAGCTGCTGCCAAAATACTAGATATGACATCTTCACTTACAGTTGGAAACAAAACTTTTATTGCAATTTTATTTTCTGTAAAAGCCTTCTTATAGCATGCACAGACTCGTAGACGCACACAGACATACACTCACACACACACACACACACACACACACACACACACACACACACACACACACACAGAGACACACACACAAAAGGCTTCGTGCTCAGCATTTTGACTATGATTTTTCACTATTAAATAATGTCTTCCTGAAACTTTTAAGGTGTTCACATTTAAATCCTTCTTCTTTAATTCTAATTTATGACTGTATGCTTATTGTTAACCACGAGCTTCCTTATAAATCTGAGCTGACAAATCATCAATACTCATCCTGTTTGTAAACAAATATTGTATTCACAAAAAATAGCTTACTCATGGCAACATTTTCTTTTGGCACTACAGATCAACTCCTGCTTAAAGGTCAATTGCATGAAAATGCAAGAGTTGCAAAACTATCAAACTAGCAAAAAAGAAAACAGTTAATAGTTTCTCAGACTCATATGCTTATGTGGTAATTCATGAGTTTGGGATGCTATAAAAAGAGATGTTTAACATCACCAGATTCTATCATAAAAATGTAATTTTTTTTTATTCAGTTGTTAGATGTACTCATTACCAAAACAGAAATCAAATTGCTTTCCATTATTATTCTTGAATTATTTCTAGTTTTATTTTTATGCAAAGCTTTAATATCAAAGTAAACTATAATATGTACAAACAGCTTGACTGACCAGTTTAAAAAATTATGATAATGTGTTTAAATAAAATAATAAACCAAAACGTTTACAAGTCAAAATCTTGCAATTGAGCGTAGACAAAATGACTTAAATTGTTATATCTTCTCCAGACATAAGAATTTGTTCTAAGCATCTTTTCGAGGTTATCTTGGATTGGAAGGGGCCTTTCTGCACTCTAGTGAGAGTATTGTGCTAATTGGAACTTGTCTGGCGAAGGGTGGTTAGTCTAGGGCTTTGAATAATAATCCACATTTGTCCTTTTGAACCTTTTTAAAGTTTTTTTCAAGTTTTTAACTTCTGGTATTTAAGCCCTGCATTTGAGCAGGTTTCTGCTTGTTTGTACTGAGCTGATCTGAGGTGGGCTACCAGCCACAACTCTAAGCTGAGATACCAGACAATTAGAGGCTTCTGATCTTCCAAGAAACACAAGTTGCCTGATTGTTTTTCCTTATTTATTGTATTTACTGCACTTTTTATTGCCTTCCACTTACTTTAATACTGTATTTATATACTGTATACTAATCATAACTGAGATCTCTGAGTATGTGTCCCAGGCAGGTATGTCCCTAGATTTGAGCAGCATATTACCCTCACATAGAATGATGCTACAGTATAAACAAAAAATGATCGATTTGAATAATTGGATTAGTTATTGTTGTCATTCAAAGGGGATCTGGTTTCTGTCAGTCTAGGAAGCCATGGTCGACAAACCTCGCTGCTTTGCCAGAGACAATTTGCACCTGGCACCTCTAGGCTTTCAGTTGCTGGCAAAGGCTGTTGTGTTCCCCATTGTGCCATTTTAGGCAAGGTCTTGAAAACAAACTTACTGACATGAAATTTGCCAATCATAACAAAATAAGGTCATGCTGCTAAACGCTAGGAACTTAAAAAAAAACTGTACTCTCTGGAAGTACTTCTATCACTGGAAAATGTAGATGTCTGTGCAGTCACAGAAATCTGGTTCAAGGCCTAAGAGGGCATCCCAGCCTTGCAAGATTACAATGCCTTCCACACCTTCAGACCACAAAACGAACATGTAAGAACCAAAGGAGGCAGTGTTTTTAACTATATTAGAAATAAATTAACTTCCTGTCTAGTTAGACTGGACAACTACATGGAGTTACTACATGGAGTTACTCCAAGTTCAGTTTACGGTGGGTGAGACCCCCATTCAAGTCATAGCTAGTTATAGATCCCTCTCCGTGGGTCATGATGCACATTAAGCCTACTTGACCAAACTGGACAGAATCCAAATATTACCACTCTGGTTATGGGGGATTTCAGTTATCTCACCATCAACTGGGAAACCTATGCTAGGCCTAACCCGCTAGTGCAAAAGTTCCTTTACTTTGTTAACTCAAATGACCTGGAAAAAATTTTTCATACCCCGACAAGAGGAACAAACATACTAGATCTAGTCCTCACCAACATGTCAAATGGATGCACTACCACAACTGTCGGACCTTTATTATTTAAATCTGACCAGAAATCAGTCACCTTTGAACTGAAACTAACACCAGAACTCACAAAGGGTGAAGTCAGGCTAAAAATCTTCACCAAGCAAACAATACCCTCCAAAGTAAACGTATAAATGCATTCCAAGCTGCACCCCCAGCTGGAAGTGGTAACTACTCTGAAGCTTACATTAAATCCCTGTACAATCACTTGCATAAGTCTATAGACTCAGCTGTATCAGAAAGAATCAAAGCCAAGGCCTCAAGTAGAAACAAGCCACTATGGTGGGCATCCATCATTAACAAACTACAATAAATGCAAAAAGTTGCTGTCCATGAAAACAAAGGTGAGATCCCCAACAATGGAAAAGTACCCTCCTCAGCGTCAACAGGCAAATAAGACAACTTGTCAAATTCTTGAAGGGCCTCTTTGAGAAAAACTTAGCTAGCACATCCAAGGATAACCATAAGGCCTTTTACAGCTATGTATGTAGCCCAAATGGTAGGACCCAAGCATGTGCAGAACTAGTGATCAACTGTATCACACACACTGACTCCACAGTGATAGCAAACCTGCTAGGGATAGATTTGGCAAAAATTTCACCCCCTATTCCCTCAAAATCTACTACATACCTTACCCCAACCCCCCCATCCTACTGAAGAACAGATCTTCAAAACCTTTTCCAAGGCAAAAACACAGCCTCTATGAGAGCAAATGACATCCCAGCCTATGTTCCAAACAGGCGAAAACATAAACTAGGATCACCATTATGTACTCTTTTCAATCATAGTCTAGCCAGAGACTTTGTTCCTGTGGAATGGAGAACAGCAGCAGTTGTCCTGCTCCACAAAGGTGGCCTAGCAACAGACCTGGGGAATTACAGACCAGTTTCATCTGTAAGGCCAAGGAACCTGTCATTATGGACCTCATAAATAAAGACATAGGCAACCTCCAAACTCTGGATCCTACCCAATTCGACATCGTCAAGGGCAGATCCTGCATGTTAAATCTTGTGGATTTTTTTGAAAATGTGTCCAGGGCCATTGATGAGGGCAAATTTGTGCACACAGCAAACCTCATCTTGGAAAAGGCTTTTGACACAATCCTACACTCAGACATTATGAATAAATTTAGCAAACTAAATGTAAACCCCATTGCTGTAAGATGGGATTCTAAATGGCTGAGAAACCGGACAAACACACACACACACACACACACACACACACACACACACACACACACACACATACACACACACACACACACACACACACACACACACACTATCAAAGTGGGTGACTGCACATCAACCAGCAGACCTGTTACCAGCGGTGTGCCACAGGGGTCAGTGCTGGGCCCCCTACTGTTTGGATACACTTCTCAGAAGTTCAGGTCAAAACTAAAGGGTTGTGGCTGACCATGTTTGCAGATGACTGCAAACTGGATGCAATTATTGAATCCACAAATGATGCAGTATACTCCAGGTGGGTCTTACGCAGACCAATGACTGGTGTCTTATTTACAGTCTCAAACTGAATGGAAAGAAATGCATAATCATTCCCTTTGGCACAAACAATGTCCCTTCACACTATCAAATCAACAATACACTAAGCAATCATGAACTGGTAAGGGACTTGGGTTCACAAGTTGACTGGACCTTAACTTCAACCACCATGTGTGTACTGTGGTAAGGAAGGCTTTCTACATAGCACACTTGATTAGTAAAGGCATCTCCTCTAGAGTAAAAGAGGCTATAACCCCTCTATACTCAAAACTAATCCAGCCAGTAATTGAATATAATGCCAAGTTTGTCATGTATCGTACAAAGCACCTGCAGCAATTGGAGACCTCAGTGGTTTTTAACAAAGAAGATCAAGGGACTCCAGACATGCTGCATGTAGACTGACAAGTCCCTATCACTTTACTCTGTGTCATATAGACTTCTTAGGGGAGACTTATGCCTGACTTACAAAGCAATCTGAGACCCAAACCTAATGAACTTGCTGCACATTTGTTAATCAAACAGGACTAAGGCCACCTGTTCCAGGGACATAAATATGACATGTGACTAGAATAGGACATGCTGGAAGGACAGATTTGTCTCCAGTGACTGCCATGTCTTTGGAATAGGCTACCTATTCATGTGGAACAGAGCACCTTTGTTACACTTTTCAAAAGGAACCTGGATGAGTGGATGGGGCACCATAAATTCTTACTGGGGATAGTGCCCACAACCCTCCTGGATATGGGCAGACATTACTAAATGCAATCTTGGGTATTAGCTAATATTTCTATGGTATTACATTAGGATGAAATGGCTAGTCTTTAAATAATCTCTAGATCAAAAGCCTAGTAATCTCCTGTGATCCTATGATCCTATATTTCCATTCTTAGTTAGCTCAGATATATTGAAATAAAATGAGTTAGTCAGTATGGTCAAGGTTATAATAAAAAAGCATGAAAATTAATTGTAAGCAGGAATTAGCAGAAACATGTATTGTTCTTTTTCTGGTCAATCAGCTGAAATTAAATAATATTTTTTTATTTATACTATGTGATTTTACTCTAAACAATAAACACTTTGCCTAAGCTCGGGAGGCATAGTTTTATTTCTCTTTGTCTCCCACAATTGTATTCTTAAATAAAAAAATTTCTTGCTTGGCTAAAAATCTAAGTTTTGCATTGTTGCTTATCAATATGTGTTTTGCATAGTGATACGCTATTTGCATTATTATGTACAGTAGTATACAATAGCCGCGGTGGTGCAGCGGTTAGCATTGTCGCCTTACAGCAAGAGGTTCTCCCATTCGATTCTCGGCTGGAGTGCCTTCTGTGTGGAGTCTGCATGTCCTCCCCATGGTCAAGTGATACTAAAGACATGCAGGTAGGTGCAAGCATGAATGGGCGTGCCTTCTTTGAAGGTTGGGCATCGGGCTGGCAACTCGGTACCGTAAAAATCCACTGCCAATCATGAGTAGACTGGAGTTCCGCTGTGGCGACCCCTAACTGGGAAAAGCCGAAAGACTTATGTACAGTAGTATACAATGTTATATTATTTGCAGAGAACAACAAGCAGGAAAAAGTATGAGAAAAGTATCCTCTGTAAGGTTTGGTTATACTTAAATTAAATTACTTTTTGCTGAATCTTGATTTCACTGTATCATGGAATTTATTATCCTGACTGCAGTGCCCACAGAGTCTGCTACTAATTTCCAAGAAAGGACTACATTCATTTCATTGGATATAAGTAGAAATGGATGATTAAACTCACAAATGTTACAATATCTGTAGGTGATGGATGATTGGAAACTGCTAAAGTAATTCTAGTGGTTTCTTTACCTATGTCTTCTACCGTGAGGTACTCTGAGCCCTAGTTCTTACTAACAGATGATGCTCTAATAAGATACAGGGGAGGTGTTAACTGTTTAGCAGTATAATACCTCTTACAACCCTAAACACAGGATGATCACATTTATTAACTAATGGCAAAGACTGGGTAAGTCAGACTTAATAACACACATGGAGCAAAGCAAAGACAGTGCTCAAAAAATACATTTCCCATTGCGTCTGATATAACTGTAAAGGATCAAGTTCCAAAATTAACATCTAAATTCAATCCCCCAGGATGCATAGTCCTAAAATTGACAATAAATCTGTCTTTTTAAGCACTGCTGGGGATTTGTTGTGGAACGTGTTGGGTTTTTCAATGGGGTTTAAGGTTAATTGTTAAATTATTTGACTAATTTGTTAAATGGTTTCACCTCTTTGTATAAAAATTTGCAGGTATGATTGCTTAAACATTCCTTAAAGACCTTTTGGCCGAGGTACCAGAAGCATTTTACATTAAATGTTATTGCAGCTTTCCGCTTTGCTCCGTGTGTGTTATTCAGTGTTTTTCCAGTGCATTGATAGTATTTGATGGCAATATGGCATTGGAAGGAGCGTCAGCAGTTCCTGGGGTTTTTCATTCCCAAACGGATTCTGACAAATTCACTTGTACTGATTTTTGGAAGGAGAGAGATGACAAGTTTGCACTCAATGACACTTGGACAGTGAGTAATGATAATCATTCTTCAGCCAAATACGAACAGTTGGAAAGATTGTTAACTAAGGAGATTTCTCTGTTTTAGGAGATTAAACTGCTTGAAAAATATATTAATTTGAATATTATGCTCAGGGGGCTCAGGGTGGATGACTTACCTGTGTTTGATTTTTCAGAGGATGAGGCTGACTTCCTTGAGGAGTGGAAGTCTGTATCTCTTCAATGCACCATTGGGTGACTTAAAATCTTAATCAAGCGGAACTCTAGAGCCCATGAAAAAGTTCAGGCTAATATCTTACAGTTGAAAGATTCCTTGATTTCTGAGGTCTCAGAATCCATGTTTTCCATCAACATGAGGAACATCTAGGTCCAGGTGGCTAAGGTGGAAGCAGAGGTCATTGACTGAAAAAAGAAAAAACTTTGCAGAGACCTTAATGATTATAAGAATAATATTATTTTCTCTTGACAGTGAAAGGAGGGGTTGTGAACCTGTGGTTTCCAAGGGCAACAGATCACGTTCATCATGAGATTCATCCTTCTCATCCACTGAAATGACTATGAACAACTATAACAGTGTTTTGTTTAAAGATTTGAACATGGAATCCAGAACTTCAGTACAAGTAGCAGGTGTGGATTGTCCTGAATTATCAGTGCAAGGTAAGAGACGAGGAAAAAGTAAACCAGGGAAAGGGAAGAAGAAATTAGACTGTTCCGTAGAGGCACAAAAGAACTTTATTTGTGATTCAAGAACTGCTATCCCAGAATGTGTCTATATTCCCAATGATGGTAGTGTAAACAACGTTTTGTGTGACATGAATGATAACTTTAATATTGTGAATTTATCGGATCTGGTCCTGTCCAATGATGCTAGGAATGTACTTTTTAGAGGTACCAAATTTGTTCCCACCTATTTATTGACCTTGGCAGATTTATTATGGGAAGTGAAAAGTTTTGTAGGACTTTGCATTTCAGGTCATTTTTTGCTGATAAACAATTATGTGATGCTGCCATTTGGGGAGGGGGTGATTCTTAGATGGACATTTCGATCCATGATAATCCATTAGTGGAAATATTTGAATGCTGTGATGAATTTAATTTGTCAGGTGATGAAGTTTCTTTTAATACGGCAGATTTTGAATTTGTAACAGGTTATGGATAGTTAAATGTTCCTAAGGTACCATATGTTAGTACGTTCTCTCCACCGAAAGTTTCTGTGACAATTAATGCATTTGAAATGGTACTTTGTATGCAGGTGGAGGTACAATTTTCCAGTTTTTTAAAGAAAGCCAAAAGGTTTAATTTAAATAAAAAGGAATGGCTTGCATTGAAGCAATTGTGTAGTTCAAATGATCATTATGTTTTCACACAAGCTGATAAGGGGGGGTTAATTGGGTGTTAATGTTTAGGAAAGATTATAATAAAATGGCACTTGACTTATTGTCTGATAATAAGGTGTATCGAAGATTACATTCAAACCGCTTGTCAGAATATAATTCTTTATTATTGGAGCTACTTAAAAAGGGAGAACGTTTGGGATTTTTTTCCCCTTCTGATGTTAAAAAGCTTTTTATTAAGAATCCTAGGCATGCCAGATTTTTTGTTATTCCTAAAATAAATAAATGCATGTTGATGCCACCAGGAAGACCAATAGTGTCAGGGGTGGGGGCGTATTTACAAAATGTTGGCATTTTCTTGGACTCTCAACTAAAGATACACCTTCCCAGGGTGCAATCCCATATTAAAAATACCAGGGAGTTATTGGAATGTGTGGTGAACATTGAGTGGCAGGAAAATTGCTACTGGGCATGTGTGGATGTTAAGTCCCTATATACCAATATTAACATCAGACAGGGACTGGGAGCCATAGAGAAAATGTTGGGTGAAGGTCTCCGGACTTTTTTTATTTGTCGGTTATTAGAATTTTCTTTAACACATAATTATTTTGTTTTTGACAAAAATATTTTTTGCAGCTTGAGGGCACCTCTATGGGTGCCTCTTTTCCACAATCTTATGTGATTTTCCTTATCCTACAGAGTTTTTTGCAAGTAAGGTGTTGTTGTATAAACAATACATTAATGATTTAATTTTTGTGTGCAGGGGCAACCCTAAAGATTTTGACATTTTTATGGAGGCTTTGATGTGGCCTAGAATTCACTCATAGAACTCATGAAAAAAACATGTGATTTCTTGATGTAGTATTATAAGTGGACTCAAATGGTAAGCCACAGTATAAACCATTCCACAAGGAAATGGCTGCCAAAAATGTTTTGGAGCCAAGTAGCTGTCACCCACCCCATTTAATTAGTTCACTTCCCTATGGGGAACTCAGGCATATTTTTTCTAATACATCTGAAAAGGATCAGTTAGGTTTGGAATTTGGAAAAGTCAAGGACAGACTACTCAAGAGGGGTATTCCCTTAAATCCATCCATGAGGCGATAGGCAAGGTCACAGGGGAATATAAGTGTGCCAATACCCATGCTGTTTGGGACAATAACAGGAACATGGACAGAGTTGAATCTAGTAGAAACAGAGGATGTTCTTTGGATAGTAAATAAGCTATATTTTTTGTGAACAAATTTTCCCCTTTTTTGGAAACATTAAGAGGACTTGTCAATAATTTATGGAAAATAATTAGTAAGGATGGTAATATGAGTAATTTCTTCCCCGAGAGAGTTACTTTCTCTTATGGGAGGTTCCTCAATCTCAAAGAATTGTTGAATTTGAGGGTACAGACAGAGCAAAGAGGGGAGGTGGGCTCTTTTCCTTGCTGAAAGTGTAAAGTGTGCAGTAAAATGAGAAACTTGAATAGATGGAGCTTTTCTCCCCGGGACTCTGCTGAAAATGGACATGTATCCAGTCGGACTATCCCAGCCAACAAATGTAAAATAAATAAAATAAATAAATTTGTAATCAATGGAAGGCAATTTGTAGCTAGGAGCCACTTTGATTGTGAGTCCTATGGTGTGGTGTATATTCTAGGCTGCGGTTCTTCCCATACAAAATGGTATATAGGGCAAACCAAGAGGAAGGCAAAGCTAAGACTTCTTGAACATATAGGTGACATAAGAAATGTCAGGTTGGAAAGCCCAGTGACTTATCATTTCTGTTCTACACACACTGATAGTTTTTTCTTCAGTATTTTAGCTAAGCCTGTATATGAGGAACTCAATGAGAATGATTTTACACAGAAATTATTACATTTGGAGACTAGAGTTATTGTCAATTTTGGGACTATGCATCCTGGGGGATTAAATTTAGATGTTCATTTTGGAACTTGATCCTTTACATTTATATCAGACGCAATGGGAAATGTATGTTTTTTGAGCACTGTCTTTTTAAGCACTGCTGGGGATTTGTTTGGAACATTTTGGGTTTTTCAATGAGGTTTAAGGTTAATTGTTTAATTATTTGACTAATTTGTTAAATGGTTTTGCCTCTTTGTATAAAAAGCTGCAGTTATGGTTGCTTAAACATTCCTTGAAGGCCTTTTGGCCAAGGTACCAGAAGCATTTTATATTAAATGTTATTGCAGCTTTCCGCTTTGCTCCATGTGTGTTATTCAGTGTTTTTCCAGTGTGTTGATAGTATTTAATGGCAGTAAGTCAGACTTAAGCAAAGACTCTCTAATGCTTTCAGTTCTTCAGGGTGAAATAAGAACAGTTAGCCCAAACAAATATATCAAGGAATACCCCTAGTTACTTACTTGGTTTGGTTACAGGGCAAAAATATTAATGAAGTGGAATGGGAAGGCAAATCTAAAACCTAAACAGAACTGAACATCGGAAATTTGCATATGTCTGGTAAATGATCATAACAGAATATGTAAACAGGATACAACAATGTGTAGTTTGTTGGAAAATAAAATGCATGAAGATTTGCTAACCCAGTATATACTTAAACCTATGTATCCATATACTAGAGGGTTAATGAACTAGCAAAAATGTGGAAGAGCTGGAAATGTGAATACGTTGCATTTGGAGAATCTAAAACAGCAGAATGGACTGTTTTAAGGCTGAATGAAAAATTGAGATATATTAGAAATCTTGTGCAAGCTACGATTTGGACTTTACTTAGTTAACAAAAACTTTATAAACATAATTGTGCATTTGACTATTTACTGTCTGGTTTGTAAATGCTATTTGTACTAAAAGAATTACTCAGAATATGCCTACAGGGTACACATTATTTATTCAAGACTTGGATAATTTCAAGTTTTTTGTTGTTAAAAACATGCACAACTTGAATTCCTGCATTTTTGACTTGAAAAATCAGATGTGATACAAGACCTATATATGTATATATTTTGAAATCTTTTACCCACCTGACTAGAAGAGAATGAATGAAGAAAATAAATGAATACAACTAAATCTGTGCTCTGCTGTGTCTTGGTTTGCACCACCATTTCATTAATACAGAAAATATTATAAGCTTTTTTCATTGGTATAATACTTTAAGGTAGAAGCATACCCAGCTGTGATAGTAGTGTAGTAACTTATTGTTTTTCCTAGTTCAGTGAGAACTATTTTACAAAATAGAAGATACCAACTTGATTATAACACTTCTCACAGATATTTTGTATTTTTGTCAATGAGGAAACCAGGTTAAGCCATAGTCTTCTTCTTCTTTCGGCTTTTTCCGGTTAGGGGTCACCACAGTGGATCACCTGTCCACTCATGATTGGCAGTAGAGTTCTTATGGTATTGAGTTGCCAGCCCGGTGCCCAACCTTCAACATAAGGCACACACACACACAGACACACACACACACACACACACACACACACACACACACACACACACACACACACACACACACACACACACACACACTCATGCCTATGGCCAATTTAGAGTGTCCAATCCACCTACAGCATGTCTTTGGGATGTGGGAGGAAACCAGAGCACCCAGAGGAAACCCACGCAACCACAGGGAGGACATGGAGACTCCGCACAGAAGGCACCCCAGACAAGGATTGAACCAGAGAACCTCTTGCTGTGAGGTGACAATGCTAACCGCTGCACCCCCGTGGCCGCCCCAGGTTAAGCCATAGTCTAATGATTTTATTTACTTCTTTGATAACTTAATGTTCAGAGTCTTCCCTTCATATCCATTTCAGCTACAGAACAAATATCAGGAAACACAATACAGACTTGTTAATGCACAGATCATTATAGGACAAATAGTAATGACATCTAAAACTTACCAAATATATAAATGTAAAAAATAGCAGCACATATCAAACTCAATGCACATAAATGCTGCAGTTTTTCTGCGTATATTTTGGCCATGTAAAGTCTGTGTAAAGTGTCACAAAGTTCCAGTTTACAGTTAGTTCTTCTATTTTGAATGGATTACAATCAGGCAAATGCTCTCTTCTAATGGCCTGCACCACCTTATGGCTCCAAGCTATTCCATTTAGCTAGGTTAGGCCTACAATTGAGATACATCAGCTTGATACACTTTCTTTGCTAATTAGAATTCCTACCTGTGCAAAGGCATAGTATAGAGGTAAAAATGCAGAGTATATGGCCAATTCCTGTGCTCCCTTCACTGAAGATACGCTACTTCATACTTTGTACAAAGGCCAGACACAGTACTCATCACTTCTCTTTACTTTTTCAAGGGTACAGTCCCTATAATAGACTAGACATCCAACCTATTTTGTGCATACTGGTCGAGTCTGCCTAAAATCACGTTGTTTGCAGGTGTAAGTAAAGAAGCCTGCATAGCATCTGCATGTAATGTTAAATTTGCAAGTTAAATATTTTTTCAAGTTTTTGATGAAAATGTTTTACTTAAAGCAAACAATGCTTATGGTATTACCTGTGAATATTATAACATAATCTGTAAAATAATCACCCCAATTACTTTTGTTAATAATTGGTTAGAAGCAACAGATGCATTTTTGTACCACAATTTGTTTGATAGTCAAATGCATGGCCATTTATATCTTCAAATCCATGAGAATATATTAATTAAAGTCTACTTATTTCTTGGAAAAGAAAACTAATTTATGAAATTACAGTAAGTATTTGAAAGTTGCTCTATCAACAACCAAACTTGCTGTCTGTATTATTTATTTATTTGTGTATTGACTGGGATAGTCCAACTGAGCTTGCACCCTTTTTCAGCGGAGGCCTGGTGTGAAAAGCTCTGCAGTACAATTATGCAAGTAAACATTCATAGAATTGTAGTAAAATACAATAAACACAATAAAAAATTTATACAATAAAAAGTTTAAGCAGATGTACATTATAGTACGAGTAGTAGATTCCAGAAAAAGAACTATTTCAACTAACTAGCATGTATTGAGACAGGTGGTAACAACAAAGTGGCAGAAAGTATTGAGGCAGGTGGTAAGAAAAAAAGTGCAGAAAATGCATAAGATGTGTCATTGGTAGTCTGTTATGAAATTCGTAGCAGTTTGTTTGACATTTTACAATGTGAGTGCTGATAAATTCAAAAAGGTAGTATAAAGAAGGCTACAAGTAGCACATTACAAGAGCTAGAAATAGAAGGGGTATAAGCAGCAGTAGTTGATTATCATTGTAAAATACAGGAGGTTAGTTTAGATAGCATAATCGGAGGAAGGAAGAAGCAAGAAGAGAAGTGAGGAAGGAGAAGGTAATGGAGGAGCGAGGGAAGGTTTCAGGTGGGATGATTGCAATGACAGGTCCAGGTGCTGAAAAGGGAATTTCTGTGAGTTTTCTTGAATTCATGAACATTGGTAATATTTCTGAGGGTCATGCGAAGCTTATTCTATGAAAGAGCGGAAAATTAGCTGTAGAGGTTTTGTCCGCTAGATTTTTAGGTTTGTGAATCTGTGAGAGACATTGGTCTGAGATTTTGAGGGAGCGTTGGGAGTTACAGATGGAAACAAGAGAGGATATGCTAGGGCAGGAGGAGGGCTTGTTCAAGATAGAGTAGATGATGAGAAGTTAAGTAAATAAGAGTTGGTTAGGAAACTCTAGCCAGCTGAGTGTTTAGAGAGCATGACAGTGGAGTGGTTTTATAGGCAGATTAGATGCAAATGTAGCTACTTTGTTGTAGGTGGTTTTGAGTTTGGAAAGTAGAGAGGAGTGTAAGTTAGTTAGTATTTGAGAGCTGTAGAAGAGGTTAGGGAGAAGATAAGCTTGGGAAAGTGAGATTCTGGAGTTGGGTGTAAGAAACTGTTTGTTTCTATAAAGTAGGCTGAGCTTTTGGTGGGTTTTCTTCATACAGTGATGTATATGAAGGTCGAATTTAAGTTGCTCATCGATGATTACTCCAAGGAGCTTAGTGTGGGGTTCAGCTGAGTGTTGTTAAGGGAAGAGATGGTGAATGAGGATTTAAGATGATAGAGAGAGATTTAGGTAGGAAGAGAAGTTTTGTCTTTTAGGGTTTAGCTTGAGTTGGTTCTTAGTAAGCCATGTTTCAGTGAAGATAAAGGATGTTTGTGTCAAGGTGAACAGGTCAGTGGGGGCTGTCAGCAATGGTGATGATAGTAGAGTTGCCTGCATACTGTATGACGGATGACTGAGGACAGGATGTGTGAAGTTGGTTAGTAAAGATGTTAAAGAGAAGGGGGCCTAGAATTAAGCCTTGTGGAATGCCCATTTTGATGGGTAGAAAGGGAGAAAGATCAGAGAGCCATTTGACAGATTGTTGTCTGTTTGCAAGGTAGAAAATAGTTGCTGGGGAGAAGTTGAGTTGAGAAAGTTTGGAGAGGATGATGGAGTGAGAGGTAGTGTCAAAGGCTTTGGATAGATCTAGGAAAAGGCAGTGCACTAGTTTATGATTATCTCTGGTGAGGGAGATGGAGTTAGTAAATTAAATGAGAGCAGCCATGTTGCTGTTGTGGTGGCGGAAGCCATGCTGGGTAACAGTGATGAGATTTTCTTTAGTGAGATAAGCCAGGATTTGTTTATGAACACAGTCTTCAAGAATTTTGGAGAGTGGAGAGAGTATGGCAATTGGTCAATAATTAGAGAGCTCTACAGAATTTCCCCCTTTGTGGATAGGTATGGTGTGGAATTTCTTCCAAAGAGTAGGGACAGTGGATTCACTGATTGAGTGGTTAATGAGGATGGAGACAGGATACACTAAGAGAGGTAGCAAGTTGTCAGATGATGAGGAACATGGTTTAAGTTTGAGAAGAAGACTTTTAATGTAGCTAGTTTGAATGGGATTAGTGAGAAAGGGCAGTTCTGTAGTAAGTGGGTAGTGGGAGGTGAGGGGTTGGTTGGGATGGAAGTTGACATAAGTTTGCTGATGGTATCAATGAAGTATGAATTAAAGATGGAAGTAGTTTCTTGGGTTGAATTATTAGGGCAGGGGTTACATGTTGAGAGATTTCTGGGGTGGAGAATTTAAAGTATTATTGAGTTTCTAACATTTACTCCTGAATTTTATGGTATATTTCACAAGTATCACAGAGGAGTAAATTTTCAGTCATGTGCTTTATGTAAATTGCTTTCTTTCCAGCACTTAAGCCCCTGTAGCTATAGCTGTTGGTGGTTGCATGATTTTGCTTACAGTTCAGTTTACACCTGAGGCAATGACTTCTGACCTAAGTGGTTTATTTAATAAACTGGGAATACTCTACTTAATGTTACAACTGCATGATTCTAGCTGCCCACTTACCCCCTGCCCCCATGGAGTGATGCTGATACCTATACACCTACTTTGTTCAGTTTGGAAAGGAATGCCAGCTTACAAAATGTTTGCATCAGCTCTTAGAAATATTCAACCAATGCCTCAGTCTCTAGAGACGTGAAAGTCGCAAACACTAAAAGTGTCTTTTAAATGATGATTACTGGACATGAAAGCAGTGTCTCTTACACTGGACTGTAGCCATTCTACTGGCAATAAGACTACAATATTTAAATTTGCTTTAAAGAGTCAGGCAACATTTAAATAAATCAGTGGATTCTGATTAATACCCTGAAATATAACATTTCATAGAAATAAAGGATATCCGATGCTGTGTGACAGTACTAAGGATTGCACTAAAGAAGAGTTTGCAGAAGAGAATTGCATTTTGGTAATTCTTATTCAATTATTTGATTTTTAAAGTTTGCTTATTTAATATAAACTTATACTTCAAGAATTTAAATTCTGTTTTTTTATTATATGGACAATCAGCCTTTGTATATAGACATTTTTGCTGTTTCAATACTTAACTTATAACAGAATGCCTCCAACTGTATATTATTTAAATTCATTGAACAAGTTCCATATGAACAGCAAGTTCCATTTCATATAAGCAGTTTCACTGGAAATCATTATTAATTTTTTTAAAATGTGGCAGTAAGATTTATCTTTTAAGCATATTGTTTTTAATATGTTTTCACAGTATACTTCTATTTGGTTAGTATTGGCTTTTTTTGGATGCATTTCTTAGTGGGAAACAATGCTCAACATAGTGCTCTGCACACACAATATGAAAACTGACATCAAAATACTGTTCCTCCTGAATTTTAAATAATTGAAAATTTCATTTTTTGTACCTCACTGTATTTATTTGTTTATTTAGTTGATCATTCACAGACCCTTTTTGGCTGTGATCTAGTCCTCAAGCAAATGGAATGTATTTTACTAGATCATTCAAACAGCTATGTTGTTGGAAGGAGAGAATAAATTGGACTACATGTTTGTTAACCAAAAGTCCGGACTGAACTTGATATTTTTCCTGTCTGTATAACTATGAGACACAACTAAGAAACCGTGAGGCAGAAAACTTAAAAGCTGAAACACTTTCGTGAATAGTATCATTATGAACAGTCAAAAGGCAGATGCTCCTATTAGTGGAGAAGCAACTAGTGATATATATATATATATATATATATATATATATATATATATATATATATATATACATATATATATATATATATATATATATGGTTTACCTCCATAATGTCACTGATGGTTTGTGTGATCGTGTATAACATCGAACCATATGAGCGAATTTTGGAACATGTTCGTGGCACTATGTCGAAACTCACTTAGCGGAACCCAAAATGTCGAAAAGATATTGTTCATCTGAATGGCAAACTGCATTCGCAATTTAGCCATTCGAACATCTGTGAAGCGACATTCTGGATTTATGCAGGTGTGCTTTCGCTCAATAGTTTGTCACTCAAACCATCTGCAACATTATGAAGGTAAACATATATATATATATATATATATATATATATATATATATATGGGACCTGCAGTGGTGGTGCTGCGCTAGCGTTGTCGCCTCACAGTAAGATACTGTCCAGTTCGATTCTCAGGTAGAGCGTCTTCTTCATGGAGACATGCGTGAATGGGCATTCTTTTGTCGAAGGTTGTGCGTCAGGGCTGGTAACTCGGCACGTAAAAAATCAACTACCAATCATTAGCAGACCGGAGTTCTGCTGTGGCGACCCCTAACCAGGAAAAGCTGAAAGACACAATATATATATATATATATATATATATATATATATATATATATATATATATATATATGGGTGTGTGTGTGTGTGTGTGTGTGTGCGTGTGTGTGTAATTTTCTAACCTTAAGAATATTGCACATTTTCCTTTGGAAAAGCAAAGCAAAAAAAGGGAATATATATATATATATCTCTGTATATATATATATATATATATATATCTATATATATATATATATAGATATAGATATACACACACACACACACACACACACACACATATATATATATATATATATATATATATATATATATATATATATATACACACACACACACACACACACACACACACACACACACACACACACACACACACACACAGTCAGACATAACTAATCCACTTAAGCAAGTGTGATGCACAGCATAATATAGAAAAAAAGCAGACTTGAGGAACCAGAGCACACCTGGAAGGCACCAAAAGAAGAGTAAATCGCAAATATGACGTTTATTCACAACTTGCTTCAGCACTTTCAGCATAGAAAAATGGCAGTGTCAGAATTGAATGCAAAATAATTTCCAGTCATTTAAGTAGCAAACAGAATGTTATTAGAGTCATGAGCCACAAGATATAGAACATTTAAGGAAACCTAAGTATTAAGAATAGAACAGTATCTGTATATAAATGGTGACTGAGTCTCCTCCTTTCTAAAAAAAAAAAAAAAAAAAAAAAAGTCACCACATTGCAGTCGGTTGGTTTCATTGAGTTAGAGGCTCCAACCGCATTACAGTTGCTTTGCTCAGTGCTGGGATCAGGAAGGAAAGAAGCGGTTTTAGACTCATGTGCTAGTGAATAGTGATTAAGGTTTTTTAGTTCTCTGTTTTTTTTTTTTCCTCAAAATTTTTTTATTTTTCAAATACAGTCTAGTTTTCTATTTTTGATTGTATGTTCATATCTCTCAGCAGGAGTAAAAACATTTTGTCAATCTGAGTTTTTATGGTCAGAAAAAGAGGAATCTGATGTAATTTTGTTTTGGAAACATAAAATATCAGGTGATAATAAGTTTTCATTATGCCTTATTAATAAAGTCATAACTTACAAGTGCAATAGAAAATATGCATTAAACATGAAACAAACCTACTATCTTTAGAATGCCATTTGAAAACGTAAGCAAACACAATCTTTTGGCAACATTTTTATTTCCAAACAGTAATTAAAATAAAGCTTATTCCATATCAACATCTTGAATCTGCATAGTTTTTCACCAAATCATTGATGTCATCCAGTGGACAAGGCAAAGGTGGACAGTATTAAAACAAACGTTAGTGGAGAAAATATGAATAGTGCTTTATCGATACACAAATTATGCTGGCAAATTATATTAAATGTTGATCAGGCAGCAGGGGTCAGACTCATAAAACTTTGTGGTATTATGGAAAGTAAATTTACACAATGAGCAGTCACATGCAGGCTGTGTACAAGACATGGCTAGGCCAAATAATGTGGTTAGCCATGCTATATGCTAATGACTATATAATGAGGTATCAAGTATGATAATGAGGCAACTCAAGATAGTGTAGCTATTTGGAAACATTTACATTTTATGTCAGCATGATGCACCTGCATTATATTTAAACTTATCCATATGCCTCAGTTCAGTTGGACTAAATTGTGGAATTATGTTAGGGATTGCCTCAGCTATACTAAATTTCCACCTAGAGATGGATGTCATCTCAGCTCTGTTCACTGACCTAATAATAACATTTGATATGGCTCATCACACAGTTTTGCTAAACCACCTACTACCTACTGACATTGACCCAGAAGCCACTCACTGGTTCAAGGACTTCCTCTCAAACAGATTCTTCATAGTTAATATAGGTTCTTCTCTATCTATCACTGCCTATGCTGCTTCAGGAGTCCCACACTGATCCATACTTGCTTCTTTATTTTTCTGTTGACCTACCCCCAACTTTGACTTCTCCTGTATACCATCAAGATATTGTCATTTATAGATCAATTCCAGCATATCATGTCATCCAAAGCCAACTAAAAGCATATCTCTTAAAAGTGAACAAGTGGGTCTCCTCCAAAATGCTTCTTTTCAATCTCCCAAAAAACAAATCTATGCTCTTTCGTACTAGGAAAAAACTTGCTGATGCACCCAGCTCTTTCACGGTAATGGACTAGGACCATAACCATTGAAATAACCACTTTATTTAGATACCTCAGCATTTTGCTCTACTAGTTCTTCACTTATTATGATCACGTTCAAAAAGTCAAATTCAGAATCAGCTACTTTCTGAGCTGAGCCTATAAAAATATCTCAATTACTGTTACATTCCACCAGGGCAGAACTTGCAAAACTTGAATATGATTTACCACTGTTTGCTATGACCTCAGTGAAAAACACAGCAACCTGGGAGACTTGATCAAATAAAATATGCCAATTCATAAGCAACTTCCCCGGGAATGAACACTCCTGCCTCATACTCTCCAAAGTAACTGGCTATCAGTTCAAGACAGAGCCAGCCTTCTACTTGACTCCCTACTATTTAAATTACTCCAAGAAGATACCACATCACCCCTCAAAATTATGCTTATAGCAGCCACACTAACATACAACCTCAGAAGTCAATCCACAGGTGCCTGTGTTCTCTAAACCCCTTCTACCTGCAGCATCAACAACAGTTTCTCTTTCCTTACCTCCAAACAATAGTTGTCTGTCCCTCCAGATCTCATTGGAAGTTCTAAATATTCTAACTTCATATCATAGCTCAAACAGTTCCTAAGACAACAACACAAATGTCCATGCTAGAACGGCAGATTTATCACCTAACCAACAAAGCTACTTCTTTAATTTTCACATTTTAGAACCTTCAGTTTTCCTTTGTAATGTGTCTCATTCTCTTTTCTGTAAATATATACATAAAATCTATAATTGCATTCTCATTACTTAGTAATACTGATTGCTTCTGATTATATTGATTGAAAAGTTATGAATCTGGTATTGCTGACCATATTGGGGGGGGGGGTGAATTCAATAAAGCCTACATGATCATTTTGACCATGTGCACATCGCTCTGCGAAAAGTTTTAGATTCACTAAACTGTGTGTAGTGGTGCCCCGTCATGTGCAAACATAGAAACTTTCTTGGTATGCAAATTACAGCATCAGCAGATATATAGGAAAGTAATACCCACCCTTATGTTTACAACATTGATCTACTGTGCAGTTTCCCTGCTTACACAGTTAGTAACCATGCAGATTCCGGCTTAGTGAAGATGCAAATGAGATTAAAACTCATTAGAATTGTTGAATCTCAAAAAAGAGTAACTGTGTAGGGATGTTCACGTCATGTAGGCACTTTCACAGTGTTCGTGTTGAATGCATGGCAGCAGTGAATGCTGACATCAGGGGTGTGTGTGAGGTTACACTTGCAGAGGTAAACATATAGGGCTGTGAAGGGTGAAAGTGCATGTAAGCAGTGCACAATTCCCAAGTTCTATCATCCTCATTATTTGGTTGTTAAAATGTGTGCTGTCTGTCTGGTTTAAGTAGCTGTTTTCTTTGCCATTGTTTGCACAATATGGTGCTTAGCACAACCATGATAAAAAGAAGAATGAATGGCAGGTTTGTCTGGGTTGTTACATAACTATTCCTGTGGCAGCACATGTATGTGATAGGGCTAGAATATAGTTGGTCCTGCATTCAACTACAGGGTGTGCAACCTTTCCTTCACTGTTTATGGTCCAGTTTGCGTAATATCACAAGAACAGAAGAAACAAATATCAGTTTTGTCTATGCTAACCTAATTTATGTGAAGGTGCGTGGAGGTGTGTGGAGCTAAGTGGAGGTGTGCGGAGGTGCACATAGTGCACTAGTGAGCAAGCAACAAGTGTGTTTAATACATGCATTATAGCATAAGCAGGTGAATTGCATGTTAATCAACCAATACAACACTGTGGAGCTATTCAGCAATGTATAAAGCATCCATGCAGCCTCCATTCTTTTTTTTTTCCTCAATCCTTCAATACCATTGGAGTAGAGACAAGGAAATTTTAACTGACATAATGCTAGGGGCTGCTGCTGCTATTCTACATCTGTATGCGCAAGAGGCTGAAGCCAATGCTGCTGGTGCTGCTGACAATAGGCCTAGACCAAGAAAAAGAAGAGTATTCAGGCCCAGGATAAATGTCTAGATGCTACATGATCTGGAGATTGTAGAGCATTACAGGGTGGAGACGCACACATTACAAGAACTCTGTGAGCTATGCCACCCTCAACTCAGAGCTGGAGCCAACTGAGGGGAACCCATCCCAGTGGAAACTAAGGTATGTGTAGCCCTTAGAATACTAGCTACTGGTACTTTTCAAAGACCAACTGGGGACATGATGGGTGTGTTACAGGCATCATCATCTGGGATCCTCCACCAATTTCTGGATACTATGCTCATTCATGCCAGTGATTACATATTTTTCCTCCATAGTTATGAAGAGAGGGCCAGCAATATGGAACTGTTTTACCATGTAGCACACTTCCCTGAAGTACTGGGTGCCATAGACTGCACTCATGTACACATTAAGGCACGACCTGATGAGTCGGGTCGAACATTAACCACAAGGGATACAATTCCATCAATTGCCAAGTCATGTGTAATGCCTAGGGAATTAACTTGAATGTGTGTGCTGGCAATTGTGGCAGTTATCATGACTCCCATGTCTGGCACATATGACAGCTGTACCAGATATTTGTTGGGGGGGCATCCCACAGGGCCATTTACTGGCTATACCCTGGCTATACCCTGGAACAGTGGCTGATGACACCCATCAGAAGTGCACACACACTCACAGAAGAGTGCCATAATGAGGCACACACTGAAACTAGAAACATCATGGAACATGTTTTTGGGCTTCTGAAGTCACGGTTCCAGTGCCTAGATATATCCAATTGAGCCTTGCAGTATAATCTATGTACATCTACACAAATATTCACAGTATGTGCTATGCTCCACAATCTGATCCTGTGGAAACAGCTGCAGCAGTATTGGCAAGGGGAAGGGACACACATCCCCCCACTATTGCCTAAGTTGCCACTGCCACAGTCAGAGGAGGACTCAGAGCAGGAAGCCCCATCTGCTGTCCCTGCAGGCAGACATAGGGATGCTCAGTATGCCCTTGCTTTGGCTAACAGACAACATGTAGCACATTCACTGACCACCTAGAGACCTAATACCTTTCTCCTACTCACATACATACAGTAAAATTGGTGCCAGGCAACTCACACAACCTTTACCTCCCTATGTATTGGCTGTGTAATGCTTGCCTCAGATAGTGTCAGCCATAAACTAAAGGTGTTTCAACTGCTGCATTTGCAAGGTAAATCCTGAACCTAGAGTGTATTCTTTAATAATGTTATGGCATATCCTTGTATTACCTAACTTGATACAGTAAGCAAGTAAATAGTGGATAATTTGTACAGAAAGTACCTCAACATGTGACACCAGACACTTATTTTACTTATATTTGTCCAATAGTAATTAGTAATTAGTAGGCCTCAGGCATCAGTGATTTATACAGTCATACCTCTGAAGAATACTGATGTTCCCTGCATGGCCTCAGTTTAGCACCATACCTTTATACTGGTAAGTCATAGAACGTGATGATACACATTGCAGTTTCAGACTTCTAGAAAGTGATCATACATATTGCAGTTTCAGACTTCATGCTTGTTTGTGTCATAACAGTGATTGAGCTTTACCCCCCAAAAAGAGGAGTGTACCCTTGTTCCTACCATACCCAAAAGAACAGTATATGCGTGTCGGTGCCATCCAACCTAGACTTCATTTGTTGGCAACTGCATATCATATCATATTATTTCTAGTTAATATCCTCTCATGTGTTAAGGCCATTGATATGGAATGGCTTACACACTGCATGTGTTAGATAGCTGATGAATGACCAAGAACCACAGAAAGGTAAGACAGAGCTGTATACTTGTAAGCATAATTATGGCAGGTTGTGTGATCACTAACAGCTCTATGTCCAATATAGTAAAGAGAATTAAATGCACAAATTACAGCTGGTGGCTTGATAGTGTACATTCTGATGCAGTTGGTTGTGTAAAGAATGACTTCATTTTGTTGATGCAAAATTGTGTGTGGCAAGGAGGACTAAGGCATCCCTCCTGTTTTCTGATGTGAGGGTTCAAATTCCAACATATGTAGAAATTTGTGATGTGCGTCATCAATTTTTACTGTGGTTTTACAGATTTTGCATATGTGTCCCTTAGTTTTATTATCTTTTCTACATTGTCTTCTTGTAATTCCACTTTTGCGTGATGTGCTGTGTCCCAAAAAACAGTTTGTCAAGCTCATCTTGTTTGTGCAAACCGCAACAATGTAGACATAGGGAAAAACAGATTGCCTAGAAAGCAGACACCCAGAAATAGAAAACAGATGCATTCAATTAATGCACTTGGGTTCATAGGTTCATAGGAGGGTACTAGGCTATTGGCCCTAGGGCCTATATAAGCCTAGCCAAAAATGTACCCTGGCTTTCGCCACCCAAGAAAATTATTTTCCTGTGCCCCTATTGAGCAGAGCCACAGAAGTCATCCCCGGGGTGAATTTCCTATCTTCCATCCAATCATCAAGATTTTTCTTGAAGAGTGCTAATGAGGAGCTCTGTTTGACATAGATAGGTAGTCTGTTCCAGAGTATGGGAAGTCTCTGGGACAGGAATCTATCCCTCCAGCATGTTCTGTTTATTGTGGTGACAAGGTTTAGGTCCCTAGAGTGTGTAGCTCGGAGGGATTGGGATTTCTTTAAGTGGAGCACGTACAACAGCTCTGGGTTTGACATAGCTTTGTATGTTAGGCAGAGATCACCTCTGAGTAGGTGATATGTGACGGAGTAAAGCTGGAGTTTTTTGAGACGGTCTGCGTAGGGCATCTGTTTGAGGCCAGTAATCCTCTTTGTGAGGTATTTCTGTGGCTTTTCCAGTTGTTGTAGATGTCTTGTGAGGTACATACCAAAAGGAGCATTATACTCTATAATGGGTCTAATGAGTGATGAGTAGAGGGGAACAATGACCTCTTTTTTTCTGGATGAGAAACCTTTTGTGATGAGGTGAGCCACGTAGAAGGATTTCCTGACCACTGTGGCAATGTGATTATCAAAGGAGAGACTACTGTCCACCTGTGCCCCAAGGTCTCTTATCACATTTTCGGTGTTAAGTAGACTACCAGCTTTGTGGTAGTTCATGGGTACAGAGTTTTTACCAAAAGGGATGACAATACACTTTTTGGCATTGAGCTTCAGGCCATGGCTTTGACACTAGGCATCTGTCTCAGTGAGGCCCTTTTGTAGTATGTCCACATCGTTAGTAGTTTCAATTATGGCTCCTAGTTTGCAGTCATCTGCAAACTTTTTTAGCCAAAGACCTTCTGTGTTAGCCTGTACTTCAGAGATGTAGATACCAAACAGGAGAGGACCCAGGCCTCAACCCTGTTGTACTCCACTTGTCACTGGTCTGAAGTTGGATTTGGAGTCTGCTACTTTCACAGTGTGGGTTCTGTCTGTGAGCCAGTTGGCAACCTATCTTGTGAAATAGGGATTTATACCTAGTTTAGTGAGTTTATCTATTATTCCAGAATGGGGGATGGTGTCAAAAGCCTTGGCAAGATCTAGATAAGCTGTGTGAACCACCTTACCCTCATCTATGGCTTGGTGACTGCTTCAAAGAAGTCAGTCAGGTTTAGGAGACATGATCTGCCTTTTACAAATCCAAACTTTGTAGGGTCCAGAGTTTGGAGATTACCAATGTCTTTGTTTGAGTTCCATGATGATATGTTCCATGGCCTTGCAGACTAGGCTCGTCAGGCTAATGGGGCGGTAGTTCCCGGGGTCCGTCGTAGCTCCCCCTTTGTGGAGTGGGATAACCATCATGGTGCGCCATTTAGTGGGCACAAAGCCTGAGGTGAGGCTATGCCTGAACATGGTACTTAGGTAGGGTGCCAGTTCATTCTGTAGTTCATGTAGAACGCAGCCTGGGATATTGTCAGGTCTCATGGATACTGTGTTCTTGGCTTTGGAGAGTGTGTTTTTTACCTGTGCAGCTGTGATTACAGGAACTTTGCATTTTTTCAGTATAGAGATGGGCCCTCTAGGGGGTAAGAGGGGGGTAAAGTTAGCACTGAACCCATCTGCCAGGATGTTGGCAATATCAGTTGGCTCTGTATATTTAGTGCCATTGTGCTGTAACTCAGAGCAGATCTGAGTGTTGCCATTGAGATTCTTGACATAGCTGTAGAATGCTTTGTGGTTGTCTTTAGAGTCAGTAGCAATTTTGTTTTCGTAACTAACTTTGGAGGATTTTATGAGAGATCTCAGCTTCTTACTGAGGTTGACCAAGGCATTCCTCCAGTCATGGGATTTTACTATTTTTTGCAACAGTTTCTTTCTTCTGTTGTAGAGTTTGGTTATGGCAGAGGACCACCAGATCGGCTTCCTTTTTTTGGAGGATAGCATCTTGGTTCTATTAGGGATAGCATGATACATGCACTCATGTAAGTGCTTATAAAGTGCATTTGTGTAGGATTCAGCAGCCGTACCTCTATTGTCCGTCTGCATGGGTGTCATAAAGTTTGCCACTTCTGTCTTAAGAAGTGTGAAGTTGGCTTTGGAGAAGTTTTTTTACTGTAGTTTCCCTATTTGGGAGTGGGGGCGGGATGTTGATGTCTAGGGTGATTAGCTTGTGGTCGGATCTGACCAACGAGGAATTGACCTCTGGTGTGGAACACCGGTTGTCCATGTTGGTAATGACCAGGTCTAGGATATTACTGCCCCTGGTGGGGGTGTGAATAAGTTGATCCAAGGCATTGGAATTTATGAATTACAGAAAACGTTGAGCAAAAGTGTTGGTACATGAGTAGTTTTCCCAGTTAATAGTGGGGTAGTTGAAATCACCCATTATTAGAGTGTTAGGTTGTACCCTAATACTTTCCAGTGTATCAAGAAATGAGGAGTGGGAATCCTGGGGCATGGTGGGGGGTCTGTAGCAAGCTACAGTTTGGATTGTGGTCTTCCCCAGAGTTAGTTGCACTTGGATAATCTCGGATGCATTATGCTGTGCAACTAGCCTGGAGGTGTGGATATCCTTAATGAATATGGACACGCCTCCACCTTTAGTGCTTCATTCTGGGTTAGGTGGCCGAAAGGTGTGGTATGAATTATAGCCTGGTAATGCAAGGGTGCTCTCTGGAGCTATGAACCAGGTCTCTGTCACTGCACAGATGTTGATGTTCTCCATTTTAAGAAGTGCCTTGAGTGAGTGCATTTTGAGGTTTAGACTTTTAGCATTGAGCAGCATTACCCTCATATTTTGCTTGCTTGTACCTGTTACGGTGGTGAATTTGTCATTTTAACCTTGCCTAAAAAAGGCACTACAGGGGTGGCAAGAGCTTTAGCCAGTATCCGGAATCCCAAGGGCAAGAGGTGCAAGCCATCTCTGGCAAAGCATCGTGATTTGTCGATCATGTTGTCCCAGGCAGACAAATACTGGATCCCCTTAGAATGACACTAGAAGCTTAGCCAGTTGTTGAAGTCAATCATTTTAGCCATCGCAAAAAAGGTGGAATGGAGTACAGATAGGACTGGAGTATAGTAGCACATATATATCACTTAATAGTAATTGTGAAACATTAGTAACGCAGCTCATGTTTGTGCACTGCTTCCCTATGTGCAAACAGGCCTATCTCACGTGTGTACAACGTGTTAATCATCGTGCAGATCCAATGCTTATTGAGCTGTAGAATTGTATATATCATATTTTATTATTAACATTTATTTTCCAGTTCCTTTGTATGACATAAAACTACATGTGGAAACAATGCAAACTAAGATAAGAGTATAACTATATGTCATATATTTACAATACATTGATTTGTTCTTAGGTTCATAGGTTCATAGATTAGTACTAGGCTAACTGCCCTTGTGGGTCACCTTAAGCCCAGCCAATTATTCCCTGTGAGACTCAAACCCTGCACCTTGCGCCTGTAAGGCAAACACCTTAGCCATTAGGCCACCCTCCCAACCCTGATTATATCACCCCAGATGGGACATAATTCTCCCCCCAAATTACCCCATACAAGCACTACAGCCCTGGGGTCTCATTAATTTTTACACACATATATCAACCACAATTCAAAGTGTTATATATAATGTTGTGTACACACTCATGGACAGAGCCACTCGATGCTGCTCACAGCCTTGCTCTGCAAAACTCAAACAGCCAAGTATGGTCAGTAAGGGTACTTGTGTTGTTACACAGCTAGGCTTCTAAACAGCCTACTGATATTAGGCCACTAGCCTCAGATGACACTATGAAGCAATGTGCCTATGCAGGTCTGATAATCTCTTGTCTCCCACATGGCCTGCCAATGTCATCTACTATAAGTTCACCTGCAGTCCTGTCAAAATTGGACTTGTGCTGCGGCACGTGAGTTAAATACTGTGTTCTGTAGTCTGTGTCCTTAGATAGGTAGGGGTTCTATTCTTACTGCAATCAAGTGTGTGGGTGTGTCTAGACAGAAGAGCAAAAGTATGTATCACACAGCGACTTCTCTGATGGCATGTTTTGCCATTTGTTTGAGACTTGCATAAACCTGCACATCAATTTCACGCAGGCCTTCTAACCTTTTGTCTCCCACATGGTCTGCTGATGTAATCTACTATAAGCTCACCTGCAGTCCTTTGAAAATCAGACTTGTGCCATAGCATGTGCCTTAAGCACTCTATTCTGTAGTCTGTGTCCTTAGATAGGTAGGGTTCTATGCAGTTGAGTGGTGTGTGTGTGTGTGTGTGTGTGTGTGTGTGTGTGTGTGTGTGTGTGTGTGTGTGTGTTTGTGTGTGTGTCTAGACAGAAGAACAGAAGTGTGTATCCTGCAGTTACTTCTCCAATGGCATGGCTTGCAAGTTTTTTGAGACTTGCACAAGCTTACAACTCCATTTCATGCAGGCCTCCCAACCTGTTGTCTCCCACATGGCCTGCTGATGTCGTGTCCTGTCACATTCAGACTTGTGCCATGGGGCGTGCTTTAAGTACTCTTTTTTTGTAGTCTGTGTAGCTAGATAGGTAGGGGATCTATTCTCATTGCAGCCAAGTGGTGGGGAGTGAGCTTTTTACAGCAGACTTTGGGACACTGTTATCTTGTCCTAAACAAATGCTGCTAATGTCATCATCTATAAAGTGTTGTCTGACACACTCCAAGTCAGACTTGAGCTGTGGCACTTGCGTTAATTACTGCATTCTGTAGTCTGTGTACCTTAGATAGGTAGAAGTTCTAGTCTCATACGAATCAAAAGGGGGGTGTGGTTGGTGTGTGTGTGCATGAGATGTTGTTGGACATTACAGCGAGCCTTTTACAGCAGCCTGTGGAACACTGTTTTCTTGTCCTGGACAGACATGTCTGTCATTAATAGGTTATACAATAAACAAAAGAAGCTGATGTCGACAAATACAAAAGTGAGAACCCAGAACTTGAGGACCACCCTCCTCAGCCTAAACAAGCAAAGAAGACAACTTGTGGAATCTCTCACCCCAACCCTTATTTTCTCTCTTTTTTCGGCTGTTTTTATTTTTTCCTCCACAGCACAGTGGGGTAGGCTTTGCCCACATGATCCATCTGCCCCCACTACACTGCCTATGGCACCAAGACACCGCATGTCTGAGACGGAACCTGGTAGCATCCCCCACCTCCCCTGCACTGCCTGGGCCCTCAGGTACTTCTGCCCTGGAGGACAGACCTGTGGTTCTCTCCAGAAGCAGTTGCAGTGGGGGTGATTTTATCACCCGACAAGAACTGCTAGGGATGGTGCATAAGATTTTTCACCACACTGCGGGCACACACCTATGGTGGATAGAGGCACTGCTCTCCATCAATGTACTGAATAACACAAGGAGACACAGACATCAGATACTGCAGCCTTCAGTGACACAGATGACAGTCCAGTGGGTGATGACTCTATTCTCAATGTTACCCAGCTTGACATCCATGGGTTTGTGAGATACACACCCTTACCCCAACCATGGTACCCACCCACCTGTTGTGTTCTTCCCCATCCCTGTGTCTTGTTTTGTATGTCCTGTCTGTCAGCAATTGCTTCCTCACCTTGCCAACTTACCTGCCCCAAACATTTCTTCCCCAACACCCCCCCTCATTCTCTTTCAAAAAAAAAAAAAAATAATAATAATAATAATAATAATAATAAGGCACCTGTCCCAAAAAAATAAATTGGCCTATACATAGCTCTCTATGTCACAAACCTGCCTACTTGACACACTTGATTTGATCCAATTGGCTATACGAAATGCTTACATTGTTGTTACATCTCTTTCTGGAGGTGACAGTCCAAATTTACTTATTTTACTTTACATTTGTTTACCAGGGAGGTCTAACTGGGCCAATGACCCATTTTCAGCAGATGCCCAGGGAGAAAAGCTCCATGCAAGAATTTAAACATGAGCTATTTAACAAGAAACATTTATACAACATGGATGCTGTTAACAGAAAACAATTACATTAATTACCATAACAAGCATATTTAATGAATACATATTGGAGATGATTAAGAAATACCTATTTGAGACCTAAATGGTACAGTGTATAAAAGTAGTAGCAAGGAACATGATCCTATGTCAGTGTATAAAAATAGTAGCAGGAATATAATACCTATAACAGATTCATTGATAACGTGAGTAATAAGCAGCCTGGGAAGGGAAGCAAAGGAAGGGGAACGAGAAGAGGAATATCTATAGTGCTAAGAAGTTATTAGCTGAAAAGGGGAGGGGGTATTGGAAGTGTAATGACATGTAGCATTAGATAAGGTGGGGTAGAGACAAAATAAGAAAGAGAGCAATAGTGTGGAGGTGTTAGAGTTAAGTAGCCATTTTTTTCAGTCTAGCTTAGTAAAGGAGCAAAGTCTGCTGTTGGTAAGGTGTTTCTTTAGAAGTTGTTTGAATGTGGAAATGGTGTTTTTTGAGTATTGTTTGGGTTATGGAGTTCCCGGATTTAGATACTTGGTTTGAGAATAGGGAAAGTAAGGCTGGATGAGGTGGCATTTTAGTTGATGTAGTGCAGAGCAATGGGGAGATCTATATGGGAGGTTTGCAGTGAATCTTGCTATTTAATTAGAACAGGACTCAAGTTTGTTTAAGTCAGCTTTTTTCTGAGATTTGTGAATAATGGTGATCAATATAGCAGGCAAGATATCAGATGAGTTCTGGCTATGGCATTTCTGGTGGAGTCAGTTAGGAAAGACTTGGCTCTATAGTGTGAGCCAGGTTTGGTGTGTACTTTTTTGATAGTTATGGCTAGGTGCCTGTCAAATCTGAGGTTGCTATTGATAGTCACCCTGAGGAGCTTAGTGTGTTGAACTGGTTGTATTATAGTTTTATTGGTGGAATAGATGGTAAAAGGTGGCAGGTGATCATGTGTTTTGCTACTAGTGAGGACCATGAGTTACTTTTATTAGGATTAAGAATAATTTGGGAGTCAGATAATTTTTGATGTCACTGAAAGCTTTTTGGGTTGCTTGTAGTAGTGCTGATATGGAGTAAGCTGAACAAATGAGGGAGTCATCTACATCTTGAACAATGGTTGCATGCTGAGTGGCTGAGGAGAGTTTATTGTTAAAAAGAGTGAAAAGCAGTGAGCTGAGTATGGATCCTTGAGGTACACCGATAGAGACAGGTAAAAGGAGTGAGAGTTTGTTATGCCACTTGACTGGCTGTTGGCTGTCACATAAATTGATTACAAACCAGAAGAGGGTGGGTTGATAAAAGTTTAAAGAGTGGAGCTTGTTGAGAAGTTTGTGATGGGAAACTGTGTCAAAAGCTTATGCTATGTCAAGAAAGATAGAGGAGACTTGGATGCCGGCATTCCTAAGATGGTTGATTGTATTAGTGAAGCTAACCATAGCAGCAGTGGTACTGTGATTTGGTCTAAAACTGTGTTGGGATGCAGATAGGAGGTTGTTGTTTAGTAGATAGCCAAATAGTCGAGTATGGATACATTCCTCAAGAATCTTGGCAATAGGGGGTCGTATGGCTTTTGGCCTATAGTTATTGAATTCAGTGGATGTGCTGCCTTTGTGCAGAGGTATTTTATGAAATGTTTTCCAAAGCTTTGGGATGTATTGTTCAATAATAGATAGATTGATTAGGATAGAAATATGGAAGGCAATGACATCAGATGCTATTTTAAGAAGTTCATTAGGAAGTTGGTCTGCAGCGAGAGACGCGGGCTTTAGTCTGGAAAGTAGTTTCTTTATGCTGCTAATTTGTATAGGTTTAATTGAGAAGGATTTGAGGTTATCGGTTGTCTGTGTAGGTAAGGATGGAGGAGTAGTACTGTTTTTTGCAAGGGATAGGATAGAACTGACAAAGTGAGAGTTAAACTGGGAGGCAATACTATCAGTGGTGTTGGTAGTGTTTGGAGTTGAGGTTGTGATCTGACCTGGTTTAAGCAAGCAGTTGATGACGTGCTAGAATTTCTAGGGGTTATATTGTTGGTTTGGCTCTACTGTTGTGTAGTAGTTTTTTTGTCATGTTTAATTTGTTTTTTGGCTAGGTTACACATTTGTCAATAGTTGAGAAGAGATGTTTCATTTCTGGTCTCATGATACTGGTACACAGCTCTATCTCTTAGTTTAAGTAGTTTCTTGGTTTCTTTGGTGAACCGTGATACATGTTTAGATTTAATACAGGTTTTTGTTATAGAGGCTAGGTTATTTAGAATACTGATGAATTTGTCATTGAAAGAGAAAAATTGGAGAGCTGAGCCAAGGTGGAAGTGTTTCAGAGGGGACCAATCACATTTTTGTTGCATATGTGTTTGCACAATATGTTTTTAGGAAGAAAAATACATTGTTTAATCAGTTAGGTGGTTGGTGATCACTTAGGCTGTCAGGGAGACAGCCAGATTGATAACAGAGGGAAAGTTTATTTATAAAGTTCCAACACAGTATTGATTGATTTTTACTGTCTGTCAGCCTTGGTAGGGGTTGTGTCATTTGACAGAAATCGTGGAGGTTAATGAAATTGGATGGATTGTTGGAGCTGCAGCTTGACCAATCTATGTTAACATCCCTCATTATTATAGTTTCCTGACTGTATGTTGAAGCATACCAGGAAAAGGGATCTTCAAAAGAAGCTGGGTCGTAGCCAGGGGGTATGTAGTCTGCTAAGAAAATGATGTGCTATGCCTCCACCTCACTTATGAGTCCTGTCAAGCCTATGGATGTTATACCCATGAGTTAGTATTTCAGAATCTTGTTTGTGTAGTTTAAGGCAGATTTCTGATAGTAGAGCTATATTTAGAAAGTACTGGGTAAGGGTTGCATGAAATTCTGAAGTTTCGATTAGTATGCTTCTTAGGTTTATGTTCAAGATAAGAAGGTTTAATTTGCTGTGAGGGAGATGAGTGATGTTAGAGAAGGATGTGATGTTAGAAAAGTTGTGCATTTGCTGTGTGTGTGTGTGTGTGTGTGTGTGTGTGTGTGTGTGTGTGTGTGTGTGTGTGTGTGTGTGTGTGTGTGTGTGTGTGTGTGTGTGTGTGTGTGTGTGTGTGTGTGTGTGTGTGTGTGTGTGTGTGTGTGTGTGTGTGTGTGTGTGTGTGTGTGTGTGTAGCACTGGATTGGGATGTATGTCTCTACTTAGTTTAATCTGAGTTGCACTGCATTGCTTAGAAATAGGTAGGTAAGTTTGACAGTAACTTCGGTATATTTGCGTGATAAGTTTGGAGTTATAATTACAATGTACATATTTGAATGAGAAGAGTTTAGTATTAGAGTTGTTGTATAGGTGCAATGAGATAATATAGTTGGTTATTGGAAAATGGGAGAGGGTTGTTACTTGCTTGATGGGAGATTGGACAATGGCTATGTGCAGAATATTGATAGGATGTGTAGAGGTATGCTGCAATGAACAATGTGCATGATATAGTTTGCTGGAGTACCACTGTGTGTGTATTGAGTGTTGGATACTAATCTTCTTTACATATGATCAGCTTTTCAGGGCACATTCTCAGTATACATCATATATTCACAATACATACATGTGTTGTCTACTGCCCCCAAGCAATACAACCCTGGGGGCTCAGCATTTTTACACACATATATCAGCCACATTACAAAGTGTAATATATAACGTATGCTCCCTCATGGACAGGGCCAATTGGTGGTGCTAACAACCTTGCTCTGCTAAACTCAAACATCCAACTATGATCAATAAAGTGCTTGCATTTTTACACAGCTAGGTGTCTACATACCTAGGACACACTCTACAGTTAGGCTACTGGCCTCATATGAACTTATGCAGGCCTTAAAAATTGCTGTCTCCCACATGGCCTGCTGATGTCATCTACCATAAGTTCACCTGCAGCCATGTAAAAGTCAAACTTGTGCCATGGTGCCTGCGTAAAGTACCGGCTTCTCTAGTCTGTAGAGATAGGTAGGGATTCTGTTCTCACTGCAGTCAACTGTGTGTGTGTGTCTCTACTCAGTAGAGTAAATGTGATCTTACAGTTACTTCTCTAATGGCATGGCTTGCTAGTCTTTTCATACTTGCAGAACCCTACATATCGATTTCATGTAGCCCTCCCAAACTCTTGTCTCACATGTGGCCTGCTGATGTCATCCACTGTAAGTTGACCTGCAGATATATAAAAGTCACTCTTGTACCTTGGTACTTGTGTATAGTACTGTGTTCTGTAGTCTGTGTACTTAGATAGATAGGGGTTCAGTTTTCACTGTAGTCAACTGTGTGTGTGTGTGTGTGTGTGTGTGTGTGTGTGTGTGTGTGTGTGTGTGTGTGTGTGTGTGTGTGTGTGTGTGTCTGACAGATGCCACTTGACATTACAGAGATCATTTTACATACCATGCAGGACACTGTTATCACCATATGCTGAACAGACAATGCTGATGACCACCACATATTCAACAGACAATTCTGATGTAATCAGCTAAAACAGATTATTGCATATGCAACCATCCCAGCAGGGCAGGATAAGACAGTGGCCTGGAGACCAGGCAGATATCACCTTGGGTTCATAGGAGGTTACTAGGTGCAGGAATGGTAACAGGTAGGCTTTGGCGTATGTCTGGTGGGGACAACGGAGGGTGAAGTTTGTCCCAAACTGTCTGGAAACAGGTTGGTGATATCTTCAGGGTCAGTATAAATGGTACCATCCACTACTAACTCGACACAAAGGTGGCCCTTCACTTTCATATTTCTGGTGCAGCTAAAGAATGCCTCCTGATTATCTTTAGCTAGGGATGTTACTTTAGGTTTGTACATGGATTTAGAGAACTTTTTAAGATAGCTAATTTCCTATTTCAAGCTGTGGAGGGTGTTCTTCCTCTGCTGAGTCAGTTGTCTCTTGTTCGTAGACATTACTTTTTTCCACTTGTTGTATAACCTTTGTATGCTTGATGTCAACCAAGATGGCTTATTTTCTGTGAGGAACTTGTTTTCATCCGTTCACGTTCCGCCAACTCTGTACATTTGTATACATGTTTATACAGGACATTTGTTTACACCTCTATGTAACAGTCACTGTTGACAGAGGTAGCAGGGAGTTTGCAACTATTTATGGTATAAGTTTGGAGTCTAATGTTTGTTTTGGATAAATGTTTCATCCGTTCTGTTCTTGAGGGGGTGTTGGGTATGATTGTGAATGTGAATGAGATTGAATTGTGATCTGACCTGACCAGGGAGGACAACATACAGGGGTTATTACAGAGAACTACTGTGTTGGACAGTACTAAGGCTAGGGAATTCAAGCCCCTTGTGAGGGTGCAGATTATCTGTGACACATCATGTCTGTTAACAAAGTCCATTAACCTTAGAGTGAGTGTGTTTGTGCACTTATATTACTCCAAATTGATCGGACAGTTGAACTCACACATGAAGGTGTTTAGCTGTATAGTGAGTGATTCAAGTACGTCTAAGTAGGCAGGGTGGTACTTGTGGTTAATGATGGGGGACCTGTACCTAACAATCATATGGAAGTGGGTTTTACATACAGTTAGATGGGCTTGGAGTAGCAATACAGAGTTCTACTTTTTGACCAGTCTTATGGTGTATTTGTCTTTAATGAAGATGTATACACCTCTTCCTTTGGCTCTTTCATGCTTGTTTTAATGTGTAAATGTGTGGAAGGCATTGTGCCCTTGCATGGCCAGATCGCTGTCTGTAGCCTTGAGCCATGTCTGTGTGACTGCACAGACATGGGCATATTCCAAGGTAAGGAGTTTTTCCAGTGAATGCAGTTTCTGATTTACACTCCTTGCATTAGGCAACATAACCTTCAGTTTGTCTGCAGTGGATTATTTTACATTGGGACTTTAATTATTCTGACATTGTCTAAAAAGGCCACTATGGTGGAGGCAAGCACCTTCATATAGTACAGTGCGGTATGTCTCCAGTCATTCACTGCAACGTGGACTCTGACAGAGTCATAACCTACTTGTTGAGAGACTGGTGTGTATGTGTGTGTGTGTGTGTGTGTGTGTGTGTGTGTGTGTGTGTGTGTGTGTGTGTGTGTGTGTGTGTGTGTGTGTGTGTGTGTGTGTGTGTGTGTGTGTGTGATCTGATGGACCCTGGGACCTGACAGACAGATGGCTGTAATATTCTCCTTGTTCAGCCTGGTGAGGGGGCATCTGTGTATCTCATTATTGAGTCACTTATGACCAAGGCATTTGGTTTTGAGGTGTTTTGCCTCAGGGGCTTATTGGCTGAGACACTGGTGTGTGTGTATTATTATGTGCAGTGTATTCTGTTGGGTCTGTTCTGTGTGCAGTAAGTTTGCACTGGGGTGGTCTCCAATCTTTACTTAGGTTTCTAGTGACTACCTCCACATATGTAGGTTTATGTGTTGTGAGCTTATGAGCAAGAGATGAATTGTGTGTGCTGGCAATATGTTTGATATCTGGTTTGTTGTTATGTGACATAATTGATTCCTAATGCATAGTATAGATACTGCTCTCATATGTTGTATTAGTTTCTTTTAGCAGTAACTGGTTGCCAGTATACAGGAGGCAATTGCTGTCTTGCCACAAGATGCCCATGTAAATGAGACTGCCTGGAGAAATGGTGGGAAAATGTATGTCCATTATTGAAGGTATATACTGTAGTAACTAGTGGTGAGTGGAATAGATGGAACAGGTTTTGGTGTTAGATTAACAAAGTGTGTCTATTCTATGGAGGGCTGGAGTTACAAAAATGTGCCAATGTTTCACAATGCACAACTGAATTGCTCACAGGGTAGCAGTGCAAGCTCTGAGCAACTATGGTGAACTGAGTGCAACCCCCACAAAATACAATGCTGGAATGCAAGTGAAGTTAAACTATTTTAAAAAAAAGTAAACAATGGGAAAGGCCAACAGTGAGTCTTATTGCAGCAGTCCCCAACTTAGATGTGTTCTTGGCTGCACAGTTCTGCCACAAGAGTTCAGGGGGACGTTCTTAATTTAAGAGGGCTGGTTTCAGTGCTCTACTGATACCAAACAGTCTAGATTCAGCAAGCCTGAATCAAGCCTATGCTAGAAAATGCAGAAGTACTAGAAATCCAAAGTGCAGAAAAATCGCAATCACAACAGAAGAACAGTTTACATAAAGTAGCAATTCAGTAGAATAATCCAATGAGAGTGTAGATAACAAACCTTCCTAGTGGGAAATAAGCAGTCTGCAACCCAAGTGCTTAAACCAGAACTAAGACACATTCGGAATAACAGACACAATAAGCCTTCAACCAGCAATTCCCAGCCTAGAAGGGTGTAGGCTATGCTCCCCTGCCACAAGAGTCTACACCACAAACCTTCCGAATATAAAATAACTGTTTTGGAGGCCAAGTGCTTAGACAACTGGCCTGAAGCCCAAGTGCTTAAATCAAAACTAATATGCTTAGAATAACAGTTATTATGTAATGCGGTACACCAAAAATTAAACTGAGCAGCTGTTTAATAATGTGCGACAATAAACATCAAATCTGGTACCTTGGTCTTTTCCCTTCAAAGGATAAAAAAAACAATGCACCAGTCATCATTTAACTAGAGGTGGAACCCTTCCTAATTGAATAATCAAGTAATTACACAATTATCACAACAACTACCTGTACAAATATACATATTAGAAAGCTTTTTATATGTAATATAATACAATAATTCATGCTATCATAATTGAAATATAATTAAATAAATAACGGTGTCAGAAAAAATACAGAGAAAATTTGTTCCTACAAGTTAAAAGTCCCTTGGATGAAGTGTCTTGTAATTAAATATCATCTGGCTTTCAAACACGTTCAACTTTTCCACAAAATCACCCCCTCAGAATGCTGATGGCTTACAGCAGTATTTGGTTGATGAGATGACAGAAGCCTTGAATTGTGTTGACATGAGAGAGATCAAGGCCAAGGCTGAGAAAGTGAAGTCGCAGACCCTCATTAGGAAAAGGAAAAACTGACTAGAGATATAAGTGATTTCCTTTTAGCCATATTTACTCCTGGCAATGCAAGCCATGCCAGGGGAGGTCAAAGTTCAGACAGTCTGCAGCTCGCTCTTTAGTTATACATGATTCATTGGCATCTTCATTTGGAACTGCTTCCAAGAAGAGCCTGGGGGAGATTCCTAGGATCTTTCTGAACATTTGGAACATCGTCGTGGAGGAGCAGCACATTTTTTCACATAATGGTTGTGGAAGGGGATGAAAGAATAGAGGGAGAAGCAGGAAAAATTGATATATCAATGGTCTTGATGTAACTTGGACTTGTTGGACTCTTGGGATTTTAGCTTCCACACAAATGTTAGTAAGTTAAATTTGTTAAATATTGTGAATTTGTCAGATTTATGCATTTCTTCCAATGCTGAATGGCTTTTACTTAAAGAGCCTAAGTTTGTCCCCACTAAATATCTGACTTTGTCATACATTCTTATTGAAGTTAAAAAGTCTTGTAAAAGCTGCATGTAATTGCTTATTTTGGTATTAAAGATGAAAATGTCTCGTCTACACATTTAGAGTCATCGTTTGAAGATAACTATTTAATTTTCTCAGTTTACAATTTTGAAATGTAGGAAATGTTTAATAATGATGTTATTAATGAATCTGGTGGGGATGATAATGATTGTTTTGTCACTGGTTATGAGAAGTTGGTGGTTTTAGTTTTTGTCCCGTGATACCACTTTTGCCCCTTCTAAAATGTCATCCACTTTATATATGTCTGGAAATTTTGTTTGTAAAAAGGTGGAATATGTATTTGAGAAGTTTTCATGCATTGAAAAATCTTTCAACTTATCCAAGAATGAATGGCTAGCTTTAAAAGAATTATGCAAACGAGTTGGAGGAATATGTGTTTAGGCAGGCTGACAAAGGAAGTAACTGGGTTATTTTTATCCAAGTATAAATATGTTAATATGGTGAAAGGTTTATTGTTGAATGAGAATGATTATGTAAAATTGGACTCTAATCCCATTACTGAATTTAATGTCCAATTATTAGACATTTTAGAAAGGGGAGAGTGACTTGTTTTTGTGTCTGCTCAAAATGTAAAGAAATTGTTTATTTCTAAACCTAGGGATCCAACCTTCTATGCCATTCTGGAGATTCACAAAAACTTAAAATGTCCCCCTGGAAGGCCTATTGTGTCGGCATAAATTCTTACTTAAAGAATGTAGGATTTTTTTTTATTTTCATTTAAAGGAATTCCTGAATGAAGTCCCAGCTCATATTAAGAATACTAGGGAATTATGTGAGAGTGTGTGCAAGATTGGTTGGCAGGAGGACTTTTACTGGGTCACCATAGATGTTTCTTCGTTATATACTAATATACAACTTAAATGGGGTCTTGAGGCAGTGGTTAATGTTATGGTGGAGGGACCCTGTACTTCTTTCCTTGTCAAGTTATTGGAATTCTGCCTAACACACAACTATTTCTGTTTTGCTAATGAGACTTTTCTTCAAAAGAGTGGTACAGCTATGGGGGCCCCTTTTACTCCTTCATATGCTATCATATACATGTGACACTTTCAGAGAATGTTTGTATATAATAGTAAATTTCTCTCTGAACAGGTGATAGCATATAAAATATATTTTTTGATTTGCAAGGGGCAGCCCAGTCAGTTGGTTAAGTTCATGGATAAGTTGAATAGTAATGGTCATGGACTTAAATGTAGTTTTGAATATAGTCACACACCCATGCAATTTTTGGATGTGGAGTTTTATTTTGACTCTCAGAAGAGGATTCAATTAAAACCTTTAAAAAAACCCAACAGCTGTGAATAATTTTTTTACATGCTTTGAGCATGCATCCCCCACTTGATACATTCCTTACCATATAGTGAGTTCAAAAGGATTTCTTCTAATGTGTTGGAGGAAAGTTTTAAGGAAAAATATTTGAAAGAAATTCATCGTACATTACTTGAGCAGAGTTATTCTGCAGAGATATTGCTTCAAGCTAAAAACAAGCTGGAGGGTACATCTGTGTCTGAATGGGTTTCTCATGGATATGAGTATATCCTTAGATCTGGAAAAGGGGAATTGGATAAGATGAATAATGGTTAAAAAATATTTTTGTCTCTAAGTTTACTTCTTTTTCAGAGATTTTGAGAGGTATAATCTGTGGTCTGTGGTATTTGGTGCATTTGGATGAGAAAGTGGGTCATTTGTTTCCTAACCATGTTACCTTTTCTTTTGGGAGATATTTTAACTTAAAAGAATGTTGAATCTCCCAAACAAGGCAGTGGGGAATTCCTTGGGCTCTTGTGGTACTTTCTCTTGTGGACACTGTAAAGTATGTGGAAAAGTTATGAACTTATCCAACACTGAAATAAATGGTAGGGCATTTGTCTCTAGGGGCAGGTTTTCTTGATATTCTTGTGGTGTGGTTTACATTATAGGTTTTGGTTGAAGGAGGGTCAAGTGGTATGTGGGGCAAACCAAAAGGAAGATGAAGGTATGTATTATGGAGCATTTGGATGACATTAGGAATAATAATTTTAAAAGTCCAAAGGCTGAACATTTTCACACAGGCTCAGAGTCTAGTTTCTTTTTTCTGTGTTAGCTCAGCCATCAGCATTCAAAGGAGGTGATTTTGTGGGAAAGTTGAATGTGCTTGAAAGCAAGATGATATTTAATTACAAGACACTTCATCCAAGGGAACTTAATTTGGAAGGTAATCTTAACTTTTAACTTATAGGAACACATTTTCTCTGTAATTTTTCTGAAACATTTGTTTATTTACATCTTAATTATGATAGTATGAATTATATTATATTATATTATATATAAAACATTTTCTAATATGTATATTTGCATATGTAGTTGTTGTGATAATTGTGTAATTACTTGATTATTCAATTAGTAAGGGGTCTACCTGTATTTAAATGTTGACTGGTGCATTATTTTTTTTTTTTATCCTTTTGAAAGCAAAAGGCCGAGGTACCAGATTTGATGTTTATTGCTGCACATTAATAAACAGCTTCACTCTGTTCGGTTTAATTTTTGGTGTATTTTGGCTTTATTTGGTTTTGCTAGTTTTTTTGAAATGTAATAAAATACTAGTCAAATGACAGTGATATGATTTTAATCTACCCACATACATTTTATTTATATTTATTTATTTTACATTTGTTGACAGGGCTGGTCTTACTGGATATATGTCCATTTTCAACAGAGGCCCGGGGAGAAAAGCTCCAATGAACACAAAGTATAGTTATTTTACATGACAGATTTAAAAGTCAAGTTACATCTTAAAACAATTCTTTACATTACTTTACATTTCTTTACATTGCTGGTTTAAGATTATTTGTACATGTAATGAGTTAGGGAATAATACAGGAACATGAAAGAAATGACGAGGTTAATATATGATGATTTAGGGAATGGTACATGAAGCTATTAGGAACGACAAGAGGTTAATATATGAAAACTCACATTCTTTAAAGGTAAACAGAGAAGCACCTACTTGGTTAGTCAGGGTTAGCACAAGGGCATAACCAATGTGTTTTGAGGTATAGTTTTAGTTTGTTTTTAAAAAGTGATATTGAGGAAAGCAAGGTCATGTCACTAGGAAGTGAGTTCCAGGTTTTGCCAACAGTGTTAGAGAACAAGGAGTCACCAGCCATATTGTTGGTTTTGCTTAGTTGTACAAGTAGTTTGTTTGAAGAGTGTAGGGTCTTAAGATCATTGTAGGGGTGATAAGGTTAGTAAGTATTGGGGTATTAGTAGGTTGATACAGGATCTTGTGTGCAACTGTTATTTGGTTATATAGTAGTTGGTTTGGTAACTCTAGCCAACCTAGTTGTTCTAGATTATGACAGTGATGGGTTCTGAAAGCAGAGCCAGTGGCAAATCTGACAATATTGTTATAGGAGATTGCTAGCTTGTTTAGGTTAATTTTACACAAGTTAGTAAATATAGGGGAGGCATAGAGGAGAGTAGAGATTAAATGGGTGTGGGTAATGGAGTGAAGAAGGGTTTTATCCTGTAAAGGGGGGCGAGTTTTTTGTTGACTGTTTTTATTGTATTGCTAATTTGGGCATCAAAGTTGAGGTTGTTATCAGTTAAGACCCCTAGTAGTTTGGTAGTGGGATCAGGAGATATGATATTACCATTGTTTGTATAACAGTAAAGTTAAGTGGGGAGGCCCTATGAGTTGGAGTGAATAGTAAGAGTTTTGTTTTTTTGGGGTTCAAGATGAGGCAACAGTGTAGAAGCCATTTTTCAACTGTATTGAACACCTTTTGGGTTAGATTCTGTAGATCAGATGGAGAAGTGGCTGAGCATACTAATGTTGCATAATTAAGAAATAACAACAAGCTTAATATGAGCTTTCTAAATATGGGCATAGTTTCCTGTAAGCACGTATACAAAAGTTCATTAATACCAAGATGGGTATGTTGTTAACATTTGATGATAATTTGTTTTTGAAATGTATTTAATTATGAAATTAACATTATTATGTCTTAAAATCTTTACTTGTGCTCTTTTTAGAGTGAATCTTATGATATTATACCTAACCGAACCTGACGGTACGGGAAATTGTGGATGAATTCCTATTCAATTAATTAATTTGGACATTTAACTATTTTATTGTTTGTTCTAATTATGCAATTGAAAGGCAATGCTTTAGTATAAAAATATTCATTTAGTCTTTGTAATTTGTAACCTGAGGAAGCGCAATTTATATTGCGTGAAAGCGCTTGTTCTTTGTTCCACAAATAAATTCATTTTATTTTATTTTATTTTCGTGGTGGTTTCTACATTCTTTCAGTTTTGAGCATACTAATGTGGAATCATCTGCATATTGTATACAGGTAGCTTGTGGAATTACAGAATGTAGGTCATTAATAAAAATAGAAAATAGGAGAGACCCTAATATAGAGCCTTGAGGGACACCAAGGGCAATGGGAAGGTGGGTGGATAAGTTATTATCCCATAGTACAGCCTGCTGTCTATTGTTTAAGTAGGATTAGAACCATTGTATGGCCAGCGAGTCTAGTGAGAGGGTTTTAAGTATATTTATGAGTAGCTGATGGTTAACCATATCGAAGGCTTTAGAGAGATCAATAAACAGGGCTGAGGAGAGAATGTTATTATTACGATTTTTGTTAATGCAGTTTGTGAAGGATAAGAGGGCAGAGGTGGTGCTGTGAAATGACCTAAAACCATGTTGACAATTAGCTAGTAGGTTGTTCTGGGTAAGGTAGTTTAGCAGTTGCTTATGTACACATTTTTCCATATTTTTTGCCAGGGGTGATAGTATAGCTATGGGTCTGTAGTTCGATAACTCATTGGATTTACCACCTTTATGTAGGGGGATAATATGTGAAATTTTCCAGATAGATGGGATGGTTTCTTCATTTATAGTTCTATTAATCAGGATGGATATGGGATAGGCTATGGCTTTTGCAGCTTTTTGTAAATATTCTGCTGGAAATAGATCGACTGAGGGGGTGGTAGGTTTGTGAATAAGGGTACAGACAAGGGATGTAGGAACAGGTTGAAAGTGAAATGAGGAGAGCGAGCTGGATATAGCAGTAGTCAGGTTAGCGCTGTCACTAGATAGTTGGTTGGCAAGAGATTGGATGGTCTGTGTAAAGAAAGTGTTAAAGGTATTGGCAATGTGTTTGAGGTTTTCATGGTTAGTGCCTGATGGGGTTAGTGTGACAGAATGACCAGGGTGTAAAAGTTTATTGATGCCTGCCCAGAACATTTGAGGTTTGTTTTGATAGGTTTGCTGGAGTTGATAGTAAAAGTTTCTTTTATCTAACAGAATGGCTTTTTTATGTCATTTCTTAACTATCTAAATTTTACATAATCTGCAGGGCTTTTTGTAGTACGCTATTTGGCCCAGACATCATGTTATGGTTAGTAGGCCCTGTGTTATCTTGATGAAAAAGACCTGTGGTCTGTCCAGCTGCTGCATGTGTCTCATGAGGTTCATGGAAAAGAGAGAATTATACTGTATTACTATTCTGATGAGTCTGACTACAGTGCTGTCATACAGTCCTGGGATCTGAATGTGATGGCATGTTTTATGATGTGCACCATAAGTATATACTGGAAAACATTAAAGCGAATGGTTATAAAGTAATGACACACATTGTAGTTCTTGACTTCACAGGCCTTACAAGAGAATACACTAGAAAATACTGTCATGATGATGCTATCCATTGTATCATTTGGCAAGACAAATATAACTAACAGGTACATCTATCACTGCGACAACACAAATACAGATATACTAGGCACTAATGTAGCTATACGCGCTATGCATCAGACACAAAGCTTTTGTATCCTTGAATCCAAAAGAGAGAAAACACGGATATGGAACAGTTATCATCACTTGCACAGGGTGCTGGGAGGGCAGGAGACCTAGGCTGACACAAAAGGTCGGTGAGTGTGTGTGAGGGAGAAAGGGAAGCAGGCAGGCTGTGTGTGTGTCTGTAGGTGTCCTTCATGTAAAAATGGTGTGTGAGAGTCAGCATGAACACAGCCAAGCTTAGTGCTAGCTCTACTTCTTGGTATGTGGGACAGGTGTGAGCCAAGCATGGTTGAGTTTGTAGTTCATCATTGTCATCCACAACCACGAGAACTGGCACTGCCAGGAGTTGCACTAGCACCTCCACACCCAAGGTCAGATGAAGTGCTGGTACCTGAATGCGACTGATATCTGCTGGATGTGCTCCCTTCACAGGAATGACCAGGACCATGACCCCATGGCCTGCCACATCTCGGTGTGGACAGCACACTCATTGAATGATCAGCAGAAGTATTGCCATTATGGGTGCATGATTGGTAATGGCCACATTGATTATCAGCTGATGTTGTGGCTGACCTACGCCCACGAGGATGCCCTTCCCCTCCCAGCAGACATTCCATCATAGACACTGCTCATTCCATGACAGACACCCCTCGGTCCGTCACAGACACCCCTCATTCCAATGTGTTATTCCTCCAATCCAGGGAGTAGGTGACATGGTGGAGGCAGTCACGCAAGTCAAATAGTGCCATAGTCAGAACCATGAGCATTTGTCTGGAGTGCCTTTCTTAACATGTCTGTGCCTCCATGATGGCTCATATGTTGTGAGACAGGGGAAGAGACACCTGCAACAGGTGGTGGAGGAACAGCAGTTCCCCTCAGATTACCCCTGTCAACCCTCCTTCATGGCACCTTGCCAACACTTTGGCTATGGCCAGACTCAACAAGCACTGAAGCCAAAGTCGCCACACTTGCCTTCTCAAAGTCATTGCCCTCCACCTGTCCTATATCTGTTGGCTTAGTGGACAGAGTAGGCTTAGGCCTACTTGTGTCTGGGGAAAAGAAGGGGGTGGCGGGATGTCACCCTCTGTGTAAGTTCAACCTCTGCACCCCTTGACTGCGCCTCAGTGTCACTACCATCATCATCAGTATCTGATGAGACACTGTCATCACGTGGCATAGGGCCCGCACTACTGTGGTGCAATATATGCTAAACAACTAACAATGCTACCACTATTACAGACAATACAGCAATATACACAGCAGGCCTAAAATGACACATTATATTTCCAGCAAATGATCTGCAGTAGTGAAATAACTTGATTTTGTTTACCATCTGCAGGAGGCCTACATTGCTGGACGCCTGATGGTCCTGAAATAAGTTAAGCAAGAAGTAAGGCCAATATCATTACATTTAGCAATAAGGCAGGGAGTACTACATGCACTCCTCTCAATCAGCATGATGTGTTACTTCAACAAGTATGTGGCTGACATCTCCAAACTGAGATTATCCTTCCAAAAAACACATTTGACACAGAAACGACTTTTATTTAAGTTGTTTACTATACAACAGTATTGAACTGGTCATATAACAAAGCCCACCTGGAAGCTCTTCCTGGGGCTGAAAAGGAGGATCACCCACATCAATAACATTGTGGGGCACTCTTACTCTGAGTTGCCCTGTTGTAGAAGATTCACCGGGAATTCCTCATTGGGGTGAGAGGTAGTTCTGGAGCAGCCCCACTCCAGGTTACCCTCTAGTCTCGGGCAACAGCAGCTGCATGACTCTGTGCAGATGTGACATGTCAGTGGCCCTGTGGTGCACCTGCTTATAAGTACAGCCGTGGCCATCCATGGCATTTATGTTTGCAACAATCTGCTGCCATAGTCTCAGCCTCTCTGGCATATTGGGACGACACCTTCCAAGAAGAAAAGCACTATGTTGATGGGGCAAATCCATCATGATTTTGTTCTCTGTCTCACTGAAGGGGGGGTCTGCACCTCAATAAAATTTTCTGTCCTAAAAGACAACAGAATGATAATACACATAAGTATGACATAACTATAGTTATGCAGTATACATTGACATCCAGCCACCCCCTTCTTTTTCCCCAGACATAGCAAGTAGGTCTAAAACACCATTAAGGTAGGTTGTCAGTAGTACCCACTGGAAAAACATAACATATACAACAGATGTGAAGTACTAATAGGCAGGATGCAAAACAAGGAGCAACATATCCTTGAATGTACCATAGTAGTAACTCAGCTGTGCTCTCCCCAAAGGAACAGTCCATTCCAATTTGTAACATAACAATAACTTCGCTTTGCTCCCTCCACCAACTAAAGAACAGGCACATGAACCAAAACACATCTGAAATGCTAAACATGCATTCAAAGGACCTGACCCTGAATAATTTGTACATATGTATCACACAGCTTACTATTTTCATGTATTGCCAATTATTTGTACCTCTGAAATGGCTTGACAAACATGGCCGTGCCATCAGTACACTTCTAACTAATGCATACAGATAATAGTGTAAACGTCTTTTCTTCACATTATTCATTAATATATTCCAGCATCCAGCATATGTATTATGCAGGTAAAAAAAATGACAGCATACCTCCTGGAGCTCAATACTCTCTGTAAAGATAGTTTGGAAAATATTTTGCTTTGCTGAATATGTACCAAGTATCCAAACCATCAGTTTGGCTAGCTACACATTTGCATTTTTATAATGGAGTAGATTCTTAATGGACTACATCTGTTTAGGCTGTGTTTCAGAGATGCTAATTACAGCACAAGCAGCTGAATTGCATGCTAATCAACAATTCTGGTGGAGCTATTCAAGAAGTTATAAAGCAACCATTTAGACTCCAAGCTAGTATCTTCTGTGGATTTCAAAAGTAGTGGACTACAGACACAGAAAGTCTACACAGACACAATGTTAGGAGCTGCTGCTGCCTAACTCCATTTGTGTTTGCTACAGGCTGCAGGCAGTGCTGCTGCTGCTGCCAATATGCCTAGGCCAAGACAGAAAAGAGTTTTCAGGCCACATTTAATTTAACATAACATACACGGCATGGACATTGTAGAGTGCTATATAGTGGACAGGGACATAATACAGGAACCCTGCGACCTCTGCCAGCCTCAACTCAGAACCACAGCCTTTACTTTCCCATGTACTGGCTGTGTACTGCTCGCATCACAGTCAGTCCTGAACTAATACTGCAGCAACTGCTGTATTTACAAGATAAGTCCTGAACATGTACTGTATTGTATAATAATATTATGACATGTCCCTGTATTTCATCACTTGGTACAGTAAGCAACTAATAGGTTGGATATTTGTACCCAAATTAATTTAACATGTGACAGCAGAGAGTTATTTGACTTGTATGTGTCCATTAGCAAGTAGTAGGCCTCAGGCCTCAAAGATTCACACATTGATACCTCCCCAAAGTACTGATAATCACTGCATGCCCTCAGTTTAGCACCATACATCTGTAAAGGGAAATCACAACAGAGAGAAGTTAGAAAGTAATGAGACACAACTTCACCGCCCTCATAAGATAAAACAGGCAGAATGCCAAACAAGGAGAGTAACAAGAGCAACATATCATTGTTTGTGCCATAACAGTAGCTCAGCCTGGGTCCACCCCCCACGGAAAAGCAGTATACTCTTGCATGTGTCATGACAGGAACCCACCTTTGCTCCCTACACATAAAATAGCAGTCTATGCTTGTTTGTGCCATCCAACCTGCCCTTTATTTGATGGCAATTGCATATCATAGTCTTATCAGTTAATATCCTCATACCTTTTATGGTAAATGATATAGACTGGCTTATACACTGCATGTCTCTGAGTACTGATCAGATAACTGATGAATGACCAAGAAACACAGAAAGGTAGGGCACAGCTGTATATTTGCAAGGAATAATCATAACAGGTTGTGTGATCACTAAGTGCACTACATCCAAAAATATTAAATATCATACATTTACAAATAACAGGTCATGCCTTGATATCAGTATACATTCAGATGCTCTTGGTTGTGGGACAAATTACATCATGTATTTGCAGCCAAGCTGTTTGTGTGGCACAGATAGATAAGTCCTCCCTCCTGTTTTCTGATGGTGCATTGGGGTGTGAATTGGGACCCAGACCTGTGTAGTAATATCTCATGTGTACTAACATTTTCTACTCTGTATGTTATAGATTGTTTTTTTCTCATTTTAACTAATTTTCCATTTTTTATACTTTTTTTTGGGTGGACCACTGTTCACTCAATGCACCTCTTAGCACAAATGGCTATGCATGTCTTATTTGTGCATAGAGTGGCAGTGCACAAACCAGAAGAATGTGGCACCCAGGTAGCAGACAAGACCCAGACAGCCATAAACATGTACCAGATGCATTCAATTAACACTACTGGCCATCGTGCAAACACATTTCTCGGCAGTGCGCACTCTCGTGCAACATGTTTGCATGATGGTAAGCGATGCGCAACACTTGCAAATGTTGCAAAACCAGAAAGTGTGCATTCCCAGTAAGCATGCTAGCTGCAATTGGAGGAAATCCATCATCCTACATTGGGTCTTTTTTAAAAACCTTTATTGAATTATCACTTGTGACGTAGGCAAATTTGCATTTATACAAAAGTAATCAAACTGTATTAACAAACTAACATTAACAAACAATATGGTTCACTTATATTGCTATATATCATATAACTTAAGCAACATTACATAAATTATTCAATTCCTGTCCCTTTTTCTTAAACAAGAAACATCTGTTTAAACTATCACTTATGACATAAGCAATCATACATTTATATAAATGAAAACAAACAACACTGACACAATACTAGTTGCAAGTATATTACATCACAAACCATAGTGACACACTGCCAGTTACAAACATTATACATAACTTATAATATACCCACTCATTTTCAGTTAAGCATTACATAGGTAATTTAAGTCCTGCTGTCTTTCAAACCTCATTCCTCCCTGTATATATTGTTCCTGAAATTCCCATTTTTTTCCTATGTAGTTTGCTCCTACCCTTTTCTAAAGATCTCAATTCCAGTTGTTTTATCTCTGTTACTATATTCACTACATCTAATATAGTTGGCTTAGATTTTGATTTGCTTTTTCTAGTAACTGCTTTCTTGACAGCCACCAAAATTAGGCACAGCAAGGTCTTACCATGTCTAGGCAATTCCGATTCTGTAACATAGGTTAGAAAAATCATGTCCCTCATCACACCAATCTGCCCACCCAGTATCTTTGACAGTGCATCCCACTGGGAATCCTTAAAGTTTGCCAATCCACTGCATTACCAGAAAATATGTTTCCAACTACCTCATGCTTCCCTGTCACACCTCCAATATTTGCTATCTACCTGAAGAAAAATTCTCTGCAGTCTACCTGGAGTATAAAAATATCCATGTAAACATTTCCAAGCAAAAAAAAAATCCTAAATCTTCTCAATTTTGTTGCCTATTTGGGAGACGTACATATATTCTCCCATTGTTTCTTGGTGAATTGCTTATCAAATCTCTCTCCCCAATCCTTTCCAACCTCTTCTGATTGATTCTTATAGTTATCATGTAATATTTTATATGCTCTAATAATTATTCCATTTTTAATGTCAGCTTCTGTTCTAGATTCTACTAAAAGCTCTACCAGTGCTGGTTTTTCATTTAGGACTCCCCTATTTATTTCTCTTTGCCTACACTCTAATATTAATCCCTGATAGCAAAGGCAATCTCTAACCTGGAGTCCAAATAAATTCATGGCCTCTTCCTATTCTATTTCTATTTCCTCTCTAATTATTTGCTCCCGATACTTTGATTCCTTTCCCAGTTTTCTCCAATAAATTCCAGCTCCCTCTTGCCTATTGTCTATATCCCTAACTGCAGTCATCCCTATCGGCAGAATCTCCTTTCTCCATTCCTGTGTTGGCTTAGTTCTTAGAATACTTTCTGCTACTTTATGGATATAATATCCTGTATGATTATTGTTATTCTCCTTAAAGGCCTGCATCCAAAATCCAAGTCTGTCATTGTTTCTTAGGCTTCCCCCTTTTTCAGCATCATCCCTTTCCACTTTGAATTATAGTTTTCTGCTTGTGCTATGTGTAAGATCCTTAACTGTGTAGCTCTGAAATGCCACTTCAAATTGTGGAATCTCAATCTGTCCTGCTCTACTAGAAGATCAGCTTAACCCACTTGACTCTTGCTGTCTTCCCCTCCCAGATAAAGTCTTTCAGTTCTTTATTAACTGCTATCCACAACTTGTCCTCTGGTTGATAAAATATGCCTGACCTGTGTATAAGACTAATGGGACTAAGAACATTTTGATTGTCTGTATCTTACTATCCATATCCATATAACAAAGCTTCAATTTTCTCAGTTTTTGTATTATCTTTTGTTTAGTTTCTTCCCACATATCCTTAGCTACCACACCAGAATCACTTTTAATCCATACTCCTAAATACTTCATCTTATCATGTCCCCATAAATATGGATATTGCTGAATCAATTCATGTGCTTAGACATAATTTATTGCTATTATCTTTGTTTTAGCTTCATTAATTCTGTGTCCCAAAAAGACTTGAAACTGTCTCAAATGTTACACAACACTGTAATGTCTCTTTCTGATTTTGTCAGGTATGAAATAATGTCACCTACAAACAGAGCTTGCTTTTTTTGACTACCATAAAAATTATATCCTTGAATTTCTGAGTCCCTTATTTTCTTTCCCAGTGGTTCTAAATATAATGAAAATAGCTAAGGGGAAAGAGGACTCCCCTGCCTGGTTCCTCTGCTCAAGCAGAATGTCATCATTGCTCGTGATATGTGATAGGCATGGCAGGTGTTCTTGGAGAGTTTTTGAGATTCCATGCTCAAAGATGGGGTGTCCAGGAGTCCAAAGTGTTTGTTGGACTCCTAGTGATTGAACATGGGCCCAGGCTGCTGCAGAGGGACTATCATCTCTCAGATTACAAGGCAAAGGTGTGGAATAGTCTGGCCTGGGCTCTGAGCAGTGCTACCCCTGCACTGGTGAACAATGTAGGAATCACTACAGAGACCTTAGGATGAGGAAGAGGGATACCCTCGACTGTCAAATTGAAGAATGTAGGACTGAGGGCACCCAACAAGTGTGTAGGTATCACTTACAAAAACTACTTGTCAGAGTTAAAACCTGGATGTAGTCACAAATGGTATGCTTAATGGCATTCTGTTGTGTTCTGTTTTTTTTCCACAGCCGTCACAGACCAGGAACTGATAGTGTGAACCCATACTGCTAGACTGGCAATGGTGTGAGACACTTGTGGTATGTATGCATTACAACAGTGGGGTTATTTTACCATTAAAAGTTACAGTGTATTTATTGGTTAATTATACAGTTGTATCAAACTGAGCATTCATTTCTTAACTGTAATGGGGAAGTATGCATGTATTACCCTGGAGTCCAATGTTGTTGTTGTTTGTCTTTTCAGTTTTTCCCGGTTAGGGGTTGCCACAGCAGAACTCCAGTCCGCTAATGATTGGCAGTCGATTTTTATGGTGCCGAGTTGCCAGCCTGACGCCCAACCTTCAGCGAAGGCACGCCCATTCACGCAAGTCTTTCAGAGGCCACTCGACCGTGGGGAGGACATGCAGACTCCACACAGAAGGCACTCCAGCCAAGAACTGAACAGGAGAACCTCTTGCTGTGAGGTAACAACGATACCACCGTACCACTGCAGCTAGCATTACCCTGGAGTCCAATACAACAGTTAATTATTACAAAGTAGTCATAGGTTGTGACTTCAAAATCTACACTTCCCAAATATACAATACTGTTAAGGTTTCATAGATATTGCAATTTAATGTCAGAGTTGTAAAGCAGTGTCACCACTGGCTTGCTGTAAACTGTAATCAGTATATTTGGACCCCACATATGTGCAATGTATGCACACATCAAGGATTTCTTACTGCAATCTGCAGTATATTGTGCTGGGTAGTTTTAAAAGTAAACAAATGTATTTGTTAGGAGTTGATACTTTTTTATTTATTTATTTATTTTATTTATTTGACATTTGTTAACTGGGTTGGTCCAGCTGGGCATGAGCCCATTTTCAGTGGAGACCCGAGGAGAAAAGCTCCAATTACAAAAAACAATTAGGATAACATAGGTAACAAAGCATAGAAAATACAATAACCAATTATAACAATTAAAACATATTAATACAAATTATGACTCAAACATATTCAAATTACAGCAAGAGGGTTTTCTCAAAAAATAAGTATATGAACCCCTAATGTGTTTTTTTTTTTGTACAAAAAAACAAGTTATATACAAGTGATCAAATAAGAGATATATAAGTGAATCAGAATTTATTGCATAGGCTTTGTAGGAAGGTATAGGTGCTTTCAGGAGTTCAGAGGAAAGGAGCACCATTTGTATAAAGGGGACATATAGAACAGAGTCAAATACTTATATCAATGCTTTGTATGTCACATATGAAGTTATTATATTCTCCCTTTTTTCTTTCACCCTAACCCTTTTCTCTCTTTCCTTTTTTTATTTATTTTTGTTGTTTATTTTATTGTTTTCTTGTTTTTCTCACAGCACAGTGGGGTAGGACTGTCCCATGGGATCCACTTACCCCCACTCCACCAGCTACAGCACCGCTGCCCAGCATGTCTTCTTTCGACTAACGTGCCCCAAATTGCAGAAATGAGGTGGTATCATTTAAGTAAGTGACAAAATCAACCAATACATCCTCTAGCCCCTTCCAGAGAAGAAAGAAAAGAAGCGATAGACTTCTTGGATGTCACCTTATTACTTAAGGAAGATGGTTATATAGATACCAGAATTTTTAGAAAGGAATGCTGGAGAAACAGCTACTTACATAGTAGTAGTATGCACTCTCAGCATGTATATTCACATGTTATTAGGGGTCATCTGTTAAGAACCTCCAGGTTATGTACTGATGATGAGGTAAACGAACACGAAGCTATCCTGTTGATGGGACATTTAAGAGAATGTGGATATAAGGAGCATGAGAATAATAAAGTGCATCAAACAACTAGGAGGTTAAGACAGGGTCAAGGTGCATCATACTATTCTGGGCACAGGAGTGATATAGTTATAAATAAGAGAAGAAGAGATGCATCCCAATTTTTAAGATGCCAACTGACTTTTAGTAAAAATATCTTACAGATTTGTGACATAATACAAAGAAATTGGAAGCTGTTAAATATAGATGATAAATTGAAGAGCATTGTGGGTGAGACACCAAGTTTTGCTTTTAAGAACAGGAAGAATTAGAAGAGACTTCTTTGTCACAGCCGTAATACCAGATTAAGGAACATCTCTTCAAAAGAAGGAACTTTTTCCTGTAAAAGATGCAAAGCATGTTCTTTTATAAAAAAAGATAATATTTTTCAACATCTCATTACTCAAAGGACTTACAGGTTAAAAGGCTATGCAGACTGTTACACTAGAAATGTTGTCTATGCTGCAGTCTGCAACAAATGTACAGGTTTTTATATCGGCAAAACAGATGCTTCAAGGAGAAGATCCTTCGTCATCAGTGTATTATACGTAATGGGGTTGATTCTAATGCATTGTCATTGTATCACCATACTAGAAAGAATACTGGACATGCATTTTCATTCCTAGTTTTAGAGGTGATACATGCTTCAGTCAGGGGAGGTGATGTCACTAATACAACAGAAGCAGCAGTGATTAGGTGGATATCCAATCCATAAGCAGATAAATCACCAGGATTAAATGTACTGCTTCCTCTGAATCTGATATTGAAGGGGCGAAGGCTCTGTAAATGATGGATGATTGGCTGTTCATATGTTTTAATGAGAGAGTTTCACCTGAGTATTCATGATCTGAAGAAGGTCTAAAGACCGAAAGCGCTTATCAGTTTTTTTTTATTATTCATTTGTTTTATTAAAGGTTATTTTATCCAAGTTCTCTGTTTAGCCATGGTGTACCAGCTCTTCTTGAAGATTATTATTTCATTTCAATGCTGTCAATTAAATTGGAGCTTTTGAAAGCAGAGTATCAAACCAGTTTCTAGATTTTTTTCATTAATGTTATATGACCCAGCCCCCCCCGAGCCAGCACCATGTGTAGGCAGCTGCTTATGTCACCTTGTGTTGGATCTGGCCTTGTTCACAAGGCTGGACTGACCAGGTTTAACATGAATTGCTTGCTACAGTTCCCAGGAAAGGCTTAAGTGAAAACACAGACCTCTATGAAGAGCAGAAAATTATTACTCATAAACTCTTCCACTCCATTTATATGGCTGATAGCTAAACATTTCTAGATTCATCATACCTCACGTTGGATCTAAGGAAATAACTTAGGAATGTTAGGTGGAACTTCTAAATCTTCAACCCATCTTTTTCCACATTTTCCTAACATCTGGTCTGATTCCTTCCTCTTCCACGTTTATGTCTCACCAGAACTGCAACTTTTTTATAACTTCATTATACATTTGGTTGTTCTCCTCTCCTGCCAGCTCCACTATCTCTGTCCACATATTTTTACTAGTTTGTCTATATACTTCTTTTCACTTGCAGCAATAACTAGTTTCTTATCCCCATTCACAACTGATGTCTTCTTAGAATCAAATCAGCCATCAGTCCTTTTCCCAAGCCCAAATTACAGTTGCATTTTTCCATTGTTATATCTCTCCTAATTGCTTTCTTTTCTCTGCACCCTGCAAATGCACAGCATCACACAGGTCAGGCCTTCTGTTAACTGGTGCAGATAGCTCTCTCATAGGTTCATAGGTAGGTACCAGGCTATCAGCCCAAGGGCCTACGTAAGCCTAGCCAGCAAGGTTCCATAGCTTACGCCACCCAAGAAAGTTATTTTCCTGTGCCACTGTCCAGCAGAGACACAGAAGTGATCCCTGGGGTGTATTTCCAATTTCCCATCCACTCATCAAGATTTTTCTTGAAGAGTGTTAATGAAGAACTTTGCTTGACATAGATGGGTAGCTTGTTCCAAAGTATAGGAAGTCTCTGGGACAGGAATCTATCCCTCCAGCGTGTCCTGTTTATTGTGGTGACAAGGTTTAGGTCCCTAGAGTGTGTAGCTCGGAGGGATTGGGATTTCTTTAGGTGTAGCATGTCCAACAGCTCTGGGTTTGACATAGCTTTTTATGTTAAGCAGAGATCACCTCGGAGTAGGCGATATGCTACGGAATAAAGCTGGAGTTTTTTGAGGCGGTCAGTGTGTAGGGCATTTCTTTGAGGCCAGTAATCCTCTTTGTGAGGTACTTCTGTGGCCTTTCCAGCTGCTGCAGATGTCTTGTGAGGTACATTCCGAAAGGGGCGTTGTACTCTATAATGGGTCTAATGATTGGCGAGTAGAGGGGAACAATGACATCTTTTTTCCTGGATGAGAACCCTTTTATGATGAGGTGTACCACGAAGAAGGACTTCCTGACTATTGTGGCGATGTGACTATCAAAGGAGAGACTATTGTCCACCTGGGTCCCAAGGTTTCTTATCACGCATTCAGTGTTAAGTAGATTGCTGCCTATGTGGTAGTTCATGGGTACAGTGTTTTACCAAAGGGGATGACACTGCACTTTTTGGCATTGAGCTTGAGGCTATGGCTCTGACACCAGGCATCTGTCTCAGTGAGGTCCTTCTGTAGGATGTCCACATCATTTGGGGACTTGACTATGGCTCCTAGTTTGCAGTCATCTGCGAACTTCATTAGCCAGATGCCTTCTGTGTTAGCCTGTACTTCAGAGAAGTAGATACCAAACAGGAGAGGTCCCAGGATGGAACCCTGTGGTACTCCACTTGTCACTGCTTTGAGGTCAGATTTGGAGTCTGCAACTTTTACAGTGTGGGTTCTGTCAGTGAGCCAGTTGGCAACCCATCTTGTGAAGTAGGGATTTACACCTAGTTTAGTGAGTTTAGCTATAATTCCAGAATGGGGGATGGTGTTGAAAGCCTTGGCGAGGTCAATATAGGCTGTGTGAACCACCTTACCCTCATCCATGGCTTTGGTGACTGCCTCAAAGAATTCAATCAGGTTCAGGAGGCATGATCTGCCTTTCACAAACCCGAACTGGGTGGGATCCAGAGTTTGGAGGTTACCAATGTCTTTGTTTATGAGTTCCATGATAATACGTTCCATGGCCTTGCAGACCAGGCTCGTCAGGCTAATAGGTTGATAGTTCCTGGGATCAGTGGTGGCTCCCCCTTTGTGGACTGGGATAACTATTGCTGTGCATCATTCAATGGGTACAAAGCCTGATGCAAGGCTATTATTGAGCATGGTGCTTAGGTGGGGAGCCAGTTTGTTCTGAAGTTCGTGTAAAATGCAGCCTGGGATGTTGTCCGATCCCATGGATGCTGTGTTTTTGGCTTTAGAGAGTGCAGCTTTTACCTGTGTAGTTGTAATTACAGGGACTCTGCATTCTTCCTGTATAGATATGGGCCCTTTAGGGGGTGAGAGGGGGGTAAAGTTAGTACTGAACCGATCTTCCAGGATGTTGGCAATATCAGTTGGTTCTGTCATTTTTGTGCCTTTGTGATGTAACTTAGAGCAGATCTGGGTGTTGCCATCTAGATTCTTGACATAGCTATAGAATGCTTTGTGGTTGTCCTTGGATTTAGTGGCAATTTTGTTTTTGTAGCTAACTTTAGAGGATCTTATAAGGGATCTCAGCTTCTTACTGAGGCTGACCATGGAGCTCTTCCACTCATGGGATTTTACTCACTTTTGCAACAGTTTCTTCCTTCTGTTGTACAGTTTGTTTATGGCAGGGGACCACCAGATTGGCTTCCTTTTTTTGGAGGATAGCGTTTTGGTTCGGTTTGGGATAGCACAATCCATGCACTCGTGTAAGTGCTTATAGAGTGCATTTGTGTAGTATTCAGCAGTTGTAACTGTATTGTCCATCTGCATGGGTGTCATGAAGTTCACCACTTCTGCCTTAAGAAGCATGAAGTTGGCTTTGGAGACATTTTTTACTGTGGTTTCCTTAATGGGGGTGGGGGCAGAATGTGGATATCAATGGTGATAAGCTTATGGTCAGATCGGACCAACAAGCAGTTGACTTCAGGTGTGGAACACCGGTCACTCATTTTGCTAATGACTAGGTCTAGGATATTGTTGCCCCTGGTGGGGGTGTGGATAATCTTGCCATAGTTTATCTACATATTTGCATTCACACCTTCTATGCTTTCTATGTGCAATGAGTGTCCCACACGACCAGCAGCTATCTTCCTCTCTCAGATCTTCCTATCTTTATTTTCCATGGGTCAAGTACCACTATGTAACAGCTTCATATGAAGGTCAAAGTCAGGCTCCTTCTGTATCAACTTTATACCTATGATCCAAGATTCCTCCCAGATTACATCTATTTCCCAAACATCCTCTTCTTTATTTTGCAAATATCTAAAGTTGTCATTCTCTTCCCATTTTTGAAGATCTCTATAAACTCTCCCTTTTTCAATTTCTAACCCCTCATCTATTAACTGACATTAATTTTCAGTCTCACCCTGAGAATTCTTGTTATAATTTCTAAGAAAGATATTCCAGCTCATTTGGACTGCAGTGGGTAAGTCCCCATCCTTTAAGTTATGGTTCCATTTGGTCACTGTAAATCTTATTAATGATTCTGCTCTGAGTGAGGCCAACAAATGTTCACTGAAAAGTAAAGCCCCTGCTTCCCATTCTTCTGATGTATTTCTAAAAATGTTTTATGTCTTATCCTTAAGAATATTATTTATTCTGCATTTACTAGGTGTACTAAACCTCACTGTTTCCCCTAACTTCCTGTGAACTTCTTTACCTGTAGCTGTCTCCATTTTCTTTTCTAAATAAAGATCTTCACTGCTCACTTCTACTTATTCATCTTCAAACTAACTGTCTGTATTCTATTCCTGACATTACCCCGGAACTCAGAGTCATATTTAAAGCTGCCAGTTATGTATATTATAAAATATGGCATTCTACAAACCTTTTTAATCTCCATTTTCTAATGTAGCTACTTCTACATTTCCAAGCAAATCATTATGTCTACAGTCATTGTATTTTGTGGATGATCCACAGTGTAACATAGAAAATGCCACACTAAGGGCTAAACCAGCACTCTTACTGTGGTTGTCCATCCTCCAAAGGATTTTACTTTGTTAGACCACCTATCTAAGATATCCTCCATCTTATTTCTCAGATTCATCCAGATTTTGATAACCACTTATCTGACAATCAAATATACTTTAATTGTTAAATATTTACACCTTCTTTTTGATTTCAACAGTCCTAACAGTCCTAATTCACATCCCCTTCCCACTCTGTTGCGATAACCAACAGCATTGTGAGATGGTAGTGTAGCCTTGATTTCCTACCAAACTGAATAACATTTCTAAGGTTCTACATAGACTCTACTCTACATTTTAAGCGAGCAACATGGAGTCATATGCAAATAGGTTTGGTCTGAATTTTTTGGCCTTTTTTACCTCATCCTTCTAAGCTGATCTTAAACCTTTGCAGCAACTTTTTCTATGGTCAGCAAAAAATGTATCTTCTTTTAACTCATTGTACATACAGTGTGACTGATTCCCCTTTATTGATCAGATGTTTTCTGTATTAGGTTGCCACCACCTTAAAAACACCCTGTACTGCTACCTGTTTCATGGCTTGTAATGTACATTCCCAGTTTACCACATTGAATGTCTTTCTGATGTCTATCAGAACTTGGTTTTCATTTTCTCCTGTCTTCTGCTCATAACATAAAGTTCAACATTAGCCTCCAGTGGTCAGTCCCTCTTTTTTGGATTCTTGTAGTTTATTTCCCTGGGCCCCAAGTAAAATTCTTTTCAGAATTCAGGTGCTATACTAGTGGATGACCTTATAGGGCAAAGCTATTCAGTTCAACTAAATTCCCCATTTCATCTCTCTGTCTCTGTCTCTCTCTCCCTCTGAACAAATGCCATTTAAGAGTGATCTGCTACTAAAAATCATATTGCTGTTACATGAATGCCAACTCGAAAGTATCTTCATTTCTTGCTTGTGAAACCTTGCTGTATCCAGTTTGACTGAGTTACAGTTGCTGTCCTCCCTTGCATTCAGTGTTTTTTTGTTCTCCCATTTTTATGGGATATACATAAATGTTAATGTTTACGTGCGGGGGTTCTTCCAATATGTGCTTTTTCTCTCTTATGCCTTTATTCTAAGTTCTTGACAGATACAGTCTTCCTTGCCATGTTACGTGTAGTTGCATATGGTAAAAACTGTAGGACCACAGCCCACTCCAGCTTCACATTCCTTGCTACAATGAAGAGGTGAGCTCATCTCTTATGTACTTGCTGCATAAATCATATACACTACCCACTATTTGATTACGCTCCCTTTGAAAGACTGCTGGTCTCAGCAGCCACTGTTTTGTACAAAAGCTGTGGTGTTTATCAGTGAATTTCCTTGGCTTACCCCTTGTTTTTTCTACTCTTCCTGTTCTGTGCACGCACATATTTTTGGGTCCAGGAATTGAAAACATTCAGAGAGGTCTATTATCCAGCATTCTGTAAATTATGATACCTCCTCCTTTTCATTTCCTTGTACCAGCATGACTATCCTAAAATATGATTGCTTAGATTTATTTTCTAAGTCCCCCTGATAGTTTTTGTAAAGTTTCTGCTGCACTTTTGAATTGTGATAACTAATGCTCATATCTAATATTCCCTACTTCCATCTCCTTCATTGGAGATTCTCTATTTTAGGGAAGGCTTTGACCCTTTGTGTTTCAGAGCATAGTACTTGAATCTCAGAGCACATACACAGCATATTTTAGAAGAGATTATATTTAGCATAGACGCATGCAATTCAGTTTCTCATACATTGCAGGTCTATTCTCTGTCTGCTATCCAGTTGTATAACTGGTTGTCTAGTTTTACATATTCTTGCAATAGTCTGTCTAAGCACTAGTACCTATTATATTGTATTTAAAATACTGCATCTCTGATGGAGTAAATGGTTTAGGTAGATATCTTCAGTCAGTCTCTGCAGCAAACCTCAGTATTGCTACATTACTACTCTTTCAAACACATTAATTTTCCTTTGCCAATTCACTTCATTTTTACCTTTCAAAACAGCCAACCACAGCTTTTCCTCCTTTTTATCATCCATGATATCATCCACCCTTCATGGTTAACTACCATTTTCTCCACCCATGACACCTCTCTTTCCCTTCAAATTTGTTACAGAAGAGGCACAGTAAAGATGGTTAATTCATTCACTCCAATGGAGCTCAGGAAGTTTGCACTGTAACTTCCAATGGGCGGAGCCTAAGCCGTTTGACAGAAGCAAAATATGTCGGCACATGCCAAACAAATGTTCATATTTCTGGAACCATAGGGGTTATGAAAGAAGCATAAATAGCAAATTCTTAAGCACAGACTATTTTTATTGTGGTAGTATTCTTTAGGTTCTAGGTCTTAAACCAAATTTTATAAGTCACAGTAAACACAGTAAATATTATATTTGTAATATTTTGTAAACAACTTACAATATCTCAGCAACCATTCAACTTACATACATACTGTCAGCAGCATTTTATTCATCTAGCTGAGAGCTTTCATATGACGCTAGAGAGGTCTGTCTGTGTTACTTCATTGTTGAGATAGAAAAATGTGAAAATTATATCTATATAAATTAATATAATAAAAAACAACAGATAATATCTATTTACCTGCACTAGACAGAGGTCAAATATTAATTGAGTTGAGTGTGCCACTGTGTAAGCCTTAAGACGAAATCTTTTAAAGCCCTGTGCATACCATGGTTTTAGAATTATTGATGCAAATATGAACAAGCATTATATGATGCCTCAAGGCATCAGTAGGAGTTAACTGCAGATGCACCTGGAGGCATCACTTGGATGTCATGAGTTAAACATCTTTTGGAACTTACTGATGCATTAACTGCTCCCTCTCCCCCCACCCACTGAGCAGCTACACCCCTCTTGTTTAAAATTGACCCTAGCTATATTTTCAAACATTTTGCTTCATCATTAACCCATCAGATCGTTAAGTGTTGCCACTTCCTCTCAGAAACATATCATTGTTCTACTTTTATGCAGATCATATCATCTACAACTCTTGGTGGATTCAGTCTAATATCCATTCTTCTTTGCCTTATCAGACTCCGAATAAAAATAGTCTGATGCTTAAATTCATTAATAGACATGGTCTTCTTTCCTAAACATGTCATCTATGGGTAAGATTTAAATAAAATCAATCACTGCTATTCACTCTTAAATGTTGGTCAGATGAGACCCTCATTCATAAAAGCAAAGCTAAACATTACATTTGCACAAAGAAAAGGCAGCAGCTACAACAGTATGCTCTTTTGGAATACATTAAAAAGGGCACAGAAATGTATTGTTGGTTCAGCAGGACTGGACAAATTATTTAAAGAAACAAATACCTATGCCTCTAAAACAATTCATCAGAAAGAGCAATGACAATTTACATAGTCTGTATCTTCTTACCTGGTCCAAGATTCTGCTCCAGGTGCGTAATTCATTTTTAGGAATTACTCAAGCCACTTGATCCCAAGACTTACTTTTTGGTTATTTCTGTACAACTAATAGATGGTGCACATGGTTATGTATGGTAAACATTATCCAGTCACATTGTAATGGAAGGGAAGTTGCTTCCCTGGACACTAGACAGTAAAGAGATTCCTTGCTCAAAACACCTTATCAGGATGTCAAGCTTTTTGATTCAGAACAGATTTAGCCCCAGTCTCTGGCTATTGTTGTTGGATCAATAACTTTGACAAAAAAATGCAGCTATAAATATGCAGATGTCAGAAGTTTGACCTTGTTATACACATAGCAGTAAGTAAGCATGTAATGCAGAAACACTTTTCAAAAGAAAAACTTTAAGACTTTCTCAGTAAACTCCAAACACCAAACACCAAAAATAATATGGACTAAAATTCACAAGGTCACTATCAAGCTATACTAAAAGGTACTCATAGACAAGGACATTCTGGAGTTTTGGGCAGAGTTATATTAAAACTGACAAGTTATAATTAGTCATGCATGTCATATCAGGAGGCTTTCTTGTAACATTGGTCTATGTGCTTTGCATGCATCCCTTGATGCAAACCAATTGTTTATTGGGAGTTTCTTTAACAGCTTCAGCTAAACAGACAGAAAAAATTCTGACATGCTCTCCACCCACATTTGAACAGACAAATTGATATATGCAGAGAGGAAGCCATTCATGAAACAGAGAAAGATGAACTGAGTTTGTCAAGTAGCAGAAAGTATTTGATATAAGACATATAGGAACACCATTGTGCTGGTTACTAGCAACCTGTAAGATATTATACAGAACAGGAATACATGCTAAGCTGCTGGTCAAACATGTCTGTTACTTCAAACTAGGCCAGTTAAAGAGTTATAGCTGACGAGATATATATGTGGGATGGAAGGTGTCAGTTACCTTTAATAACAAATATATAGTGGAGAAACAGGCCATAAGTAATCATTTAAAAGCAATGTGAAATATGGCTAACTAAGATCAGCCACAATATACTAAGTGTACATGTGATATACAGAATTTAAAATAAAAATGTAGACTATTCCTCTGCTAATGGCTATAGCAAACTATCTTAAAGTTGATAGACAATAATACAGAATGTAACTCTGTCTTATTACCGTACTCTACATTAGAAGCTGTTATCTCATGTTTGAGAAGGTACTGACTGTTTGGTGTGCATGCATAAAAAGAAGCAACAATTGCTGTAAAATAATTTATAAGAAGCTAGTATAGTGTTAACTTAGTTCTGTGTGAGAATTTGTGCTGAACCAGCTAAAACAGGAAAGAAAAATAATTTATTTTGTTTTCTATAGAGAATAATTAGGCTGTGTATTAAGAAGTAAGCATATAATTTAATTTGCTGAAGAGGTTGCTGTTTATTAGAATGGTGGACTTGTAACAAATAATAGTATTACTGGAAACATTATGCTGAGTGACCATAATGTGTGGAGCTAAGAGTTGGTTATCATTATGCTGCATGCATCATTAAGACATAGTAGTACCCTGTAGGATAGTTTTTGCAAACACAGTTCTCTCAAAAATGAAAAATGATATTTAGTGTTAATGCATTGCTGTACAGCATCGTGCTTTCCTTCAGCGTGTACATTTTAACATCCTGAAAATGGGCACTAGATCTGTCTTAATGAGTTCATCAACAATCTGACCATACTCTGCCCCTGGTTAGACTGGTATATAGGCTGACTATTTATCTTGAAAGTGAAATATCTTGGAGTGAGCTTTCTCATGAATAAAAACATGAGTAATGCCTTGGGTGTACATTCCCCTGGACAAACAGTTCCATGTTCAGAGAAGTGACATTTTGAGTCTTGGAAGACCCTTTATAGTGTTGAAAAGCTCTGTGTTGCATTTAGAGGTCAAACAATATTGTAAAGAATATAATGTTTGTAGATGGCCTGAAAAGTGCAACAAAATGGAAATCTCTTTTATATTTTCAGTGCCACTAAGACACGTTCTGAATAGCAAAACTGTATTATAGTCTGACTTTTTCAGCAACAACTTACAATGTAGCACAGAATGGTGAGGGCATTTCAAGTTTTTCTATAGTTTTCAAATACCTTGTCTTTATATGTAAGTGTCTGCAATCTTAATTATACAAGTACGTTTAGAGCACAAATATATAATGGAAGCTAGAATATCTCATTTAAACCTAATTCACAGCACTCTGTGATCTATAATACTAAACACTTTGAAAACAGGATTTTGTTTTCTGTATTTGAATCACTGATAAATATATCATGGAGGGTAGACATCTTTCAACAGAATGGTTGCACATATAAAGTACAAGAAAACATTGCTGTATCAACATATAACACTAATATGCTCAATCAGTCACATATGTAACCCTAAACGAAATATTATAGCTGGATCTCACTTGATGCAGATAGAATTCAATAAAATAAACTGCATACATTTACTGCCATTCATGCACCAGAAATGTATCAACTTTTACTTATAAGGGACGTGCATTATAATTGGTTTAATGTCACTTTCATGTTAAAACTTCAATGGCAATGAATGAGTCAGCAGCAGATCCTTCTTAAGAGATCTGACCTGTATGCCCAAAGCTTAAAATGAAACTGAATTAGTGAGCTGCAGAAAATTATTTATAAAGTTACCATTAAGAAGAAATAATTAACAATTATAAAGGGTGGACTATCTGACTAAATTATTCATCCGCACACTACAATACTACTGCATTATTTTGCTGTTGTAAGACTACATTGTATTTTATTTCATTGACTTACTAGATGACTTTTTTGATCTCATTAGTTCTCACTGAAGCAATCTTTGTGACTTTACAGTAATGTATGAGTGACTCCCTGAGTAAAAAAAAACATGCCATTTACTTTCATCAGTCAACCTGCAATCCATCGAATTCATGACTGCTACTTTTGCATTCACCAGGAATCCACACATAATACTTATCTTAAATAAAATTAGAATAAGTGAAATAAGCAATGCTTTCTGATACTCATTGTTTGCTGATTATCACATACCATTTTCATACACAGCATATAAATTAACTTACATTCATTGTTATTTCATAGGTTATTGACTGGTAGATAAATATTTTTAGTTTCTTATTTTCTTATCCATCATAATTTTTAACTTAGAAGTATTTATTTATATATTTACTTAATCATTTGAATTTTTTAACTGGCATAGGAAAAACTAAGAAATGCCATGCTGGCCCACCAACAGAAAACACAAAGACACTGGAACGCAGAGGTAATGTAATAACATTTATTAGAACAACATAGGTTTTGTAATTACTTGAGCTTTCAGGATAGCAGGAGCCCTTCATCGTGACTTAATAAAAGCCAGTGCTGTCATGCATAAAATATAAACATATTGAATGCACACATATAAAATGCCACATTATGAGGCTGAGAAAAGTTTTTATTTAAGTTTGTTTACCAGGGTTATACATTGAGCACAACAGACCATTGCAGGCACAGCTCAGGTAAAGAAATTCACAATAAATAAATATATAAATGAATACATGAACGAATGAATAAATGAATAAATAAATAAAACAGAACTGATTCGTAAACATGAAGTTATTACAGAAGGTACAAAGTCTAGCTGGTACAATAAGAAAATATTAACAGAGGAAAAAACAAATGTGGATTAATGTTAGTGGTAAATATGAGAAGTAAGCAGCAGATGAGAAGAAAAGGTGGAAGAAAATGTAATGTAGGTGGAGTAGTAGTTAGGTATGTGTCTATTGGAAAAGCACTAGCAGTCAGATATTAGATGGATGCATGTTTTGAGTTGTGCCCTGAAGGTAAGGAAAAAAGATTTTTTAGGTGGGAGGGAAAAGAACTACCAGTGTGTTGGTGCAAATATGGAAGAGTGCTTAATGTAGTTTAGTTTCATTTGGGGTTTCTGGATTGAGGGAGTTAATTGAGAGAAGTTGCAGGGAGTGGTTTTATCATGGAGTTTCGCATCAAGTGGCAAGAAGGCACCAGTTTGAAGTAATTTGAATGGAAGAGATCCTAGGAGCAGCTGAAGTCCTTGGAAATGAATTAGCAGAATTAATTTTTAATGGACTGTGGATGAGTTTTTTTAGAGCTTGGGCTATGATGGAGGGAACCCATATTTGAACTGAGCTCAGAGGATTCCTTTCCATATTGCAGCTCTTGCTATTCTGGAAGGAAAGGAAGATATTTCCCAGGACCAGATTAAAAGAGAGTTGATGCTTTCTGGGTGTTTTTCAGTGCGGTTATGAAAGTTAAATGACTTATCCAGCCATAAACCTAGCTAATTGAAGGATGCATATGGTGCATGCATTGGGCTTAATGTTCTTTGACATAAACATGAGACAACAAATAATAACTTATTTATGGAGATCCCCCCTAGAAATTCTAGCCAATATTTAAAATGCTTTCATAGCAGGAATATAATATGGTGGGATTTGTTACCCATTAGAATTTGAAGGATGGACTCCTTAATATCTTTTAAGAGCTCTTTCAATGAGTGGTTCAAATATAGAGTGTATGATAAACCTTTTTTGGTGGCATACTCCTTGAAGATCATTTTGGGGTTTGAGTTTAATCCTCAAGAAAACCAAACTTTGAACATTGAATATTGACATGGATGTTCTGTTGGGGGTACCAGTGAGTTTTTTAAATGTATTATATTATCTATAGTATAAGATGATAAATTACCTAACCATTACTGCAGTAGCTGCTGCAGGTAGAGCTGCTAAAGAGATGCTCTTTAAGTGTATATTTGAAGATATTGATAGTTTTTAAGTTTTTGATGTCATAGGCAGGTTGCTCCAGGTAGCAGGTTTCTATCTAGAGAAGGGTCTCTTACCTACAACAGTTTTGAATGGAGGGCATACCAGAGAGAAATTGTTGTCCTGTGCACTTTTGCGTTTATACAAGTTGTCTTCTAAATGCTGCAAAATGGATAAGAACCCAGAAAATGCAAGCATGTAGAAATCCTTATATTTGCTTAGCAAGTGAAAGCATTTCTCTCCCTCTACATGTAGCTGTGGTGAAATCTGACAGCTAGTCTTTTTTGCATGAAGTTATAGATATAGTGCAAACACAAAGGTTGCGTGAGCTTTTCCTGGTTCTGCCTCACAGACTATTTGTTACTAAATCAAATAATAAAAAGGTCACACAGCCAATCCAATTAGTAAAAACTACAAGCAAAACCTAGCCAAGCTAGAGTTTTAAACCTAACAAAGCTAGAGTTTTCACTGTGTGATTCTTCAAAACCTCCTGTAACTGAGGACTATGGGATATATGCAATATATATATATATTCCATAAGTAACATCAGGTGTTTCAGCTATGTGACTTCTGAATGTCCATGACTTTTGTTAAATCTACGTATGCATACATTCAGGCCACTAAAGCAAAACCCCACCAGCTGTGGACATGCATGTTTTGGCCTTCTTATGACCTTGTTAGCACAGCATAAGTGAACTGTTTATTCCAGACCATCCACTTATGCTCTGCTGATGAGGTTAAAAGAAGGCCGAAACATGCATGTCGACAGCTAGTGGTGTTTGGCTTTAATGGCCTGACTATATCCATAAATAGATTTAACAGAAAGTCATGGGCATTCAGAAGTCATGTAGCTGAAACATCTGATGTTCCTTAAGGGGTCATTTCCATAAATCCCATAGTCCTCTGTTGCAGGAGGTTTTGAAGAATTACACAATGAAAACTCCATCCTGGCTAGGTTTTTCTTGCAGTTTTCAGACTATTTGTTGGAAAAACATAATATGGCCCATTATAAATCATCTTCCAAGATCACTAGTTTTTCTGGATTAAACCTGGCAACTAAACCAATCATAACAGTTACAATTAGGAGCTAGGCTGGGTAAATGTCAGTTTGTAGCTCAGAAATGAAGACTGACATTACATGTCATTTCTGGTTAAAGGCTTGTAGTGCCTGTATATTTAAACTGCTTCTTACTGAAATTGGTACACCTTGTTTGCTGTAGCATAGATTAGATCCAGGCCTGCTGAATCTAGCTTTGTTTGTATAACTTGAGCACTAATCCAGGCATTCTTTAAAGTATTCATTTGTATTTATTACTGCTTGGTAGTAACTTGATTAAAGTGTAGCTATCATTCTAAGTCTTTTGGATTAAGCACTTGGGCTTCAGACCAGTTGTTTTACATTAGGAAGGTTTGTGGCCTGCACTGTGGTGGCAGGACAGGTAGCTTACATCCTTCTAAGTTGGGAACTGCTGATTGAGGGCTCAGTGTCTGTTATTCTAAAAGTGTATTAATTCTGGTTTAAGCACTTGGGCTTCAGGCCAGTTATTTTACATTAAGAAGGTTTGTGGCCTGCACTGTGGTGGCAGGACAGGTAGCTTACATCCTTCTAAGTTGTGGACTGCTGATTGAGGGCTCAGTGTCTGTTATTCTAAAAGTGTATTAGTTCTGGTTTAAGCACTTGGGCTTCAGGCCAGTTATTTTACATGAAGAAGGTTCGTGGTCAGCACTCTTGTGGGAGGAGAGGCTGGACTCTGTCCTTCTGAGCTGGGAATTTCTGGTTAAAGGCTTATAGTGCCTGCATATTTGAACTGTTTCTTACTGAAATTGGTACACCTTGTGTGCTGTAGCATAGACTAGATCCAGGCCTGCTGAATCTAGCTTTGTTTGTATAACTTGAGCACTAATCCAGGCATTCTTTAAAGTATTCAATTGTATCTATTACTGCTTGGTAGTAACTTGATTAAAGTGTAGCTATCATTCTAAGTATTTTGGATTAAGCACTTGGGCTTCAGACCAGTTGTTTTACATTAGGAAGGTTTGTGGCCTGCACTGTGGTGGCAGGACAGGTAGCTTACATCCTTCTAAGTTGTGAACTGCTGATTGAGGGCTCAGTGTCTGTTATTCTAAAAGTGTATTAGTTCTGGTTTAAGCACTTGGGCTTCAGGCCAGTTATTTTACATGAAGAAGGTTCGTGGTCAGCACTCTTGTGGGAGGAGAGGCTGGACTCTGTCCTTCTGAACTGGGAATTTCTGGTTAAAGGCTTATAGTGCCTGCATATTTGAACTGTTTCTTACTGAAATTGGTACACCTTGTGTGCTGTAGCATAGACTAGATCCAGGCCTGCTGAATATAGCTTTATTTGTATGCTTCTTGTTTGCTAGCTTGTTATTTCCCTGAAACGCTAATTCCACCTAAAACATGGCTTTTCAGTGCTTCTGTGGATCCCTAGTGATATCTGCATTGCTTACTGTACTTATTTCCTTGTTTCACTTGAAAGAAAGCTACTGTTTGTTGTTTTTGCATTTAAGTTACCTGTAACACATTGCATTTAAGTTACCTGGCACTTGCTCACTAAAGCAATTATATAAGTCAGCACTAAAATATTAAAAGCACTACACCCTCACAAACTCCCCTTGAGTACCTCGTTCCCTATTGGCCCTTTTTTTCAATTATAAAGGAATTCCCAATACTATTCTAGCATGTCCAAAGGTCAGTTGTCAATCTCCTCTCCGGTCCAGCTGGTGAATCTGGGAATCTTGAGGCAATGTTACAACTGCCTCATGTACACAGACAACCCTCTCCTCCTCCCAACAAATTCCAACACATGTGAGAGATGCAACCATATAGCCATACTGGAGGCTAAGCTCTCTCAACTCAGTACTGGTGAAACCAGTCAGGAGGAGAAGGAAACCACACTCACTACAATTCCAGTCTCACATAGACCTACCATGACAGCAAACCAAACACATAAACACACAAAAACATACTCGGAGACTCTAAATAAAACTCTGCCTAAGCAGCAGAGACCACCAAAGCAGACACCCAAGCAACCGCTACCCCAAAACAAAACACGTGCAACACATAGCTCACAAAGCCAGTGTGCCGAACAGTCACAGCCCTTAAGGCTAAACATCACACCTGATACACTTGTAATAGGTGACTCTATCGTCAGGCACACTGACGTCCCACTCACCAGGCTGAACAAGGAGAAGGTCACTGTGAGCTGCCTGTCGGGCGCTAGGATCCGCCACATAACACAAGCACTCAGGTCACTCCAAGGCAAGTACAAATATGACTCAGATATTGTCCATGCTGGTGTGAATGACCTGAGACGTACCTACCTGGACTACATGAAAAGAGACATAGAGGAGCTCTCTGAGCATGTAGCCCAGGCCAGTATGACCCTGACCTTGAGTAGCATCTTACCCTCACCAAGAATGATGCCACAATATGAAGACAAGATGATCAATTTTAACAATTGGCTTAAGTATTGGTGTCATTCAAAGGGGATCCAATGCCTGTCAGCCTGGGATGACATGCTCGACAAGCCATGATGCTTCGTTAGGGATGGCTTGCACCTGTCACCCCTGGGCTTTCGGATATTGGCAAAGGCTCTTGCTACCCCCATAGTGCCATTTTTAGGCAAGGCTCAAAAGACAAACCCACCTCCATAGGTATCACAAGGGATAAGAAACTAAGAGTAATGGTACTCAACGCCAAAAGTCTAAACCTCAAGATGCATGCACTCGAAACTCTCCTTAGCATGGAGAACATTGATATCTGTGCAGTAACAGAAACCTGGTTCAAGGCTCCCGGGAGCACCCCAGCACTACCAGGTTATACCTCATACCATGTTTTTCGGCCCCAAAACATGGACCGAACCACAAAAGGAGGGGGAGTATCAATATTTGTCAAAGATACCCACACCTCCAGGTTGGTGGCACAGTACGAAGCATCAGAGACTATCCATGTGCAACTAACAGTGGGTAAAACTTCCTTCCAGTTTATAGCCTGCTACAGACCACCCTCCCAAACCCAGGAACCCCACTCGGCCTTCCTGAGAACACTGGAAAATATGAAGGTTTCTCCAAACACCATTATATTGGGCGACTTCAACTACCCAAACATAGACTGGGAGCATTACTCTAGCTCCAACACCCTAGCCCAAAGGTTCCTAGAATTTATAAACTCAAATGCTATGGAACAACTTGTTACCACTCCCACAAGAGGGGAAAACATACTGGACCTGATCATCACCAACATGGGGACTCTATGCTCCAGACCAGAAGTGTATCCCTCACTGGTAAGATCAGACCATAAACTAATCTCACTGGATATTCACATCCCGACTCCACCCCCTGCCCTGAAAACCACAGTGAAAAACTTCTCTAAAGCAAATTTCACACTCCTCAAAACCGAGGTGGAATCCTTCAAAGCTCCCAGGCCTGTGGAAAATACTGCCCAGACCGCAGAATCCTTTATAAACGCATTCTATGAACACCTTCAGGAATGCATGGATCATGCAATCCCAAATAAAACCAAGACCCAATCCTCCAAAGGCAGACGTCCTGTCTGGTGGACCCCAGCCATAAACAAACTATACAATAGAAGGAGGAAGCTACTACATGATAGAGCAAAATCCCAAAAAGGAAAGGCATCTCTGATCAGTATTAGCAAAAAACTACGGGCACTCATAAAATCGTCTAAGGCCAGCTTTGAGAGAAAAATTGCACAGGACACTAAGGATAATCACAAGGCTTTCTTTAGTTATGTTAGGAACCTGGGTGGGAATTCCCAGGTATGCTCAGAATTAGTCCAAAATGACAAAAAATACACCGAACCCAGAGACATTGCCAACATCCTAGCTGACAGGTTCAGTGCAAACTTCACCCCCCCCCATCAAAAGGGCACATATCTATCCCAGCAGAGTGCTGCCCCCCTGACATCTCAGATGCTCAGGTAAGAGCTGCCCTCTCCAAAGCAAAAAACACAGCATCAATGGACCAGACGGTGTCCAGGGCTGCGTCCTACATGAACTCTAAGAAGAGCTAAACCCAAACATAAAACTACTGTTCAATCTCAGCCTTACTGCAGGATATGTACACAAAGAGTGGCATACAGCAACAGTGGTCCCTCTCCACAAAGGTGGTGCCTCAACGGATCCTGGAAACTATCACCCCATAAGCCTGATTAGCTTGGTCTGCAAAGCTATGGAAAGGATCATCATGGACCTCATAAATAAAGATATTGGGGACCTACAGACACTGGATCCTACCCAGTTCGGCTTTGTTACGGGCAGATCCTGCCTCTTAAACCTGGTTGATTTCTTTGAAACAGTCACCAAGGCCATTGACGAGGGGAAGGTGGTCCACACAGCCTACCTGGACCTCACAAAAGCCTTCGATACAATACCCCACTCGGGCATTATAGATAAGCTCACCAGCTTAAATATAAACTCCTATGTCACTAGATGGGTTGCAAACTGGCTCAAGGACAGGACCCACATGGTTAGAATTGCTGGAGCCATGTCAGACTCCAAACCAGTTACAAGTGGCATCCCACAAGGCTCAGTCCTGGGACCTCTCTTGTTCAGTATATATTTCTCAGAGGTACAGGCCAACACGGAAGGACTGTGGCTGACCAAGTTCACAGATGACTGCAAACTGGGCGCCATAATTGACTCTCCAGCCGACACAAGCATCCTCCAAAAGGGCCTCATAGAAACAGACAACTGCTGCCAGAGCCATGGCCTCAAGCTAAACGCCAAAAAGTGTATAGTCATCCCCTTTGGCAAAAACAAAGTGCCCACAAATTACCACATAGGTGGTAATCCATTAAGTACAGAAGAAGTAATTAGGGACCTGGGGACCCAAGTTGATAGCAATCTCTCATTTGATAACCACGTGGCCAAAGTGGTTAGAAAAACATTTTATATATCCCACCTAATCATGAAGGGATTCACATCTAGATCAGGGGAGGTTATCGTGCCTCTTTACTCATCCCTCATCAGGCCCATAATTGAGTACAATGCCCCTTTTGGGATGTACCTTACCAGACACCTGCAGCAACTGGAAAGACCCCAAAAGTACCTCACCAAGAGGATCAAAGGGCTCAAACAGATGCCATATGCTGCCCGGTTAAAGAAACTCCAGCTCTACTCAGTGGCATACCGCCTGCTCAGAGGCGATCTGTGCCTGATGTATAAAGCCATGTCCAACCCGGAATTAATGGACATGCTTCACCTCAGAAAATCCAAATCCCATCGAGCTACGTGCTCGAGAGACTTGAACCTCAGCACTGAAATAAATAGGACATGCTGGAGGGACAGATTCATAACCCAGAGTCTCCCTTCACTCTGGAATAAAATCCCACTCCAGGTTAGGCAGAGTCCCTCATTGACTCTCTTCAAGAGGAATCTTGATGAGTGGATGGGAGATCGTAGGTTTACCCCGGGTATCACTTCTGTGTCACTGTTAGACAGAGGCACAGTATACTAACCTCGAAAAAGGGCATAGCAAAATTAATTTAAAATGGGTGGCGAAGGCTTATAAATGCCCTAGGGCAGATAGCTTAGTATGAACCTATGAACCTATAGCAGGACTTAGCATTACTATGTATTGCAAATGTGTAAAACTTTATTGGCATACATAGATAATAAATGTTAAAGATCCATATATATTCCTCATGTATCCAGGGGTGCACTGCTCCATGCCACATATTACTGTATAATATTACATAATTTTTGCTTCCTCTTTAAATGAACTGCATTCCATTTGGCAGGTAAAACAAAGTAGTTCCCTGAAACTATTTCAGCATATTCACTAAACAGTAGAAGTTTAAGCAGTCATTTTTTCATCCAGATAAACAGAGAAAAATAAGTTTTAAAAACCAACAACCTCCTGTATATAAACTTTTTAATTAACCATATAGACCTCTGTCTGATTTTTTCTGTACAATGCTTATTCTGCTAATTGAATTGTTTTGATATTTCTTTATAAGCTGTAAACTGTAGCTCAGTGATGTATAATAAACATGTAGATACATGTCTACATGTTTATTATATGTAGACAGTCATGTGTATGTACATGAATGTGTCTGCATGTTTATTACATGTAGAGAGATTCATGTATATGTACATGAATGTGTCTACATGTTTATTATATGTAAACAGATTCATGTGTACGTACATGAATGAGTATACATGTTTATTATATGTCGACTGATTCATGTGTATGCACATGAATGTGTCTACATGTTCATTATATGTAGACAAATTCATGTGTATGTACATGAATGTGTCTGCATGTTATTACATGTAGAGAAATTCATGTGTATGTACATGTGCAGTACATCACATGGCTGTTATAGTGATTTGTGTTAGTGCACAGAGATGAAAGCAGTATGTGTTTAATTTTATACAATTGCTTTAAAGAGGCAAAGCATTTCTTTTTACAAATAATGGGTTGTTCGTTTGGTCAGACTGAGGAAATGGGCTGTAAGTCAAGGGGAGAAGTGTAAGGAAGAAAGGACGGCTTCAAAAAGCAATGTCCTCCTTGTGCCTGGGATTTAGAGCAGATGGGAAATTTATTCTCAATGTACATCTACAGGTGAGAAATTAGGAAAGAGCAAAGCAGAATATAAAGACTGGACTAAGAGGTATGACCTGATACTATAGAAACAATTTCACAATGTAGGTCAAGCAGTAGGGTTCCTTAAATTTTTCAGCTTTTAGGCATGGCTTGCTAGACTTTTCTGCTGGCATATTTTTAGCACTCCAGTGTCAAGTTATTTTAATATATGATTATGAATGCAGCGCACTAAAGCAAGCAATGTTGTCTCAAATCTCTCTCCAGTTCAAGTCCAACCTTAGGTGAATTCTATGAATAGTTTGTATGTCTTCCCTTTGTTCACATGTTATTTACTGAGCAGTCCAGTAAACTCCCATATTCCAAACACTTGCCATAGTTTAATGGTAATCCTCCATATTGCCCACTACATACTATGGGTGAATGACTTTGTGAGTGTGTGTGTGTGTGTGTGTGTGTGTGTGTGTGTGTGTGTGTGTGTGTGTGTGTGTGTGTGTGTGTGTGTGTGTGTGTGTGTGTGTGTGTGTGTGTGTGTGTGTGTGTGTGTGTGTGTGTGAGTATATGTGTTTTTGTGTGTGCGTGCATGTGTGTGTGTGTGTGTGTGTGTGTGTGTGTGTGTGTGTGTGTGTGTAAGTATATGCATGTGTGTATGTGAGTATATGTGTTTTTGTGTGTGTGTGTGTGTGTGTGCGCGCGCGCGCACGTGTGCATGTATCCATGTGTGTTTTATTGTGTGTGTGTGTGTGTGTGTGTGTGTGTGTGTGTGTGTGTGTGTGTGCATGCATGTGTATGCACTTGCAAATCCTGTAATGCGATAGCACTGAGTTCAGATTGGTTTCCTTTCCTTGCACTGACTAAATGTCTGGATAGTCTCTGTATTCCTTATGATCTTGAAATAGATGAAGTATGTATCATAGAAATAAAAGACTTTATATCTGATGTACAGTATTGAAAGAATTTTGGTAGAAAGGCAGTTTGGGAACAAAATGCATTGTTCTGTCCTCCTGTCCAGCTCAACATCAAGTAAGTGGCAGGTGTATCCTGGGACTAATGGAGAGCTAGCAGATTAGGGAGGTGCCAGGCATCCATCAAGTTCCAAAAGGAGACAAGAAAAGACAAAAAACAGGATCATGTCATAAGGAGCTATACACAGAGGCAGAGCACAGTTTAGACTGTTTTTTTCAATGAAACCAGGTAAATTGAGGAGACTGTAGTTCCAGATCTACTCACTTCAGCCAAAGCCAGAGAAATGATTGAATTAGAAGGATTTTGAAAGTTAGACACCAGTTATCTGGATCAGAAGGAGGTAAGAGAATACAAGTCTTACTGCTAAAGAAAAGGAGTTTCTTGTGGAGATATGGTATTTGGACTACACTTGGAGGATGGGCTTAATTTTGTATTATTTGAGGTACTAGTTAAAATTCATGAAGCAAGACATTTGGTAGGTCTTATTAATGGGGGTTAGATATATGTACAACATGATGTCATAATCATTGGGGCTTTGGCTGAAATGTTGCAGTTTTAAATATTATAAGTTCATTGCCAATTTTGCAATTGTTGGGATGTAATTTTGAATGGTATAACATCCCCATGGCATTCCTGCAATGTTTAATTCTTTGTTAGCTCGGTGTGTTTGCTGAGGTATGCAAAATCTGCCAGGGAGTCAAAGGGATGGATCCTATTTTAAAAATGACAAACGGATGTGTGAGTATGCCTGGTTAATATTAAAATGTCATTCATGTGTCAGTAGCACCTGAAATTGCATCATATGCTTCTGGTGTGATTTTGGATGAAAGTACAAGCTGCTGTCTTGAGAAAGGCATGCCAAGCAGTTGTTGTTCCAGGTTCCTCTTCTTGCTGGGATACAATAGCCAGCTGGTAGAGCATGTGAAGACAAAATAATTTACTCAGGGCTGGCCTTAGCTGAAATGTTATCCTAGGTGAAGGGCTCCTTGGTGTCTTCTGTACTGGCCACTACTACTCTCCCCACACACATCCTCTGGTGTCCCCAGATTTCCATCTAATATTGTATCTTAAACTTCATTTTTTCCCTGCATGCTTTCCACATATTAAAACTGTACAAGGCTGCACTATAATAACTGTGACGGAAATAGATGAATTAAGTGAGAGGTTTGGATCCAACAGCCCTCAGAATTCCAGAGGAAGCCCTGGAGGTGCTTTTTAGAGTTTTTTAACAACCTTTTCAAATGATGATATCATGAATAAGAAGCATGCCCAAGGGAAGAAATTCTGTATTACTTTTCATCTTTTTTTTTTCTGCACCATTTCAACACTCCAAGATGGAATGTAATAACTGCGGAATAAAATTCTATATTACGCTGGGTCCAGGAACCAGTAAATCCCAGAGTCGAACAGGTTGTCAATACTCTGAGGTGCATTCTACAGCTTTATTTTTCAAAACTTTTAATCCAGTTTTGACCTAAAACATATAACATGTGTCTGGAAATAAATTCAGTCTTATTTTTTCTTTCAAAGAAGAAATACTTTGTGAGGATACCCAAATCATATCTGAAAATAGTGCACCCCCCAAAAAAAATAGACACCTTCTGTGTATCCCTCTACTATTACAATGGGATGAAAGTTAAGGCACAATGGCCACAGTTATATATTTCAGGTAGCTACTGTTAAATGTATACACAGCATATCTCCTCACCCTTACCTACAAAAGGTAGCCATATTCTGTGTTCCTGCATGGTGTCAGACTGTGATGAAAGTGACAGAACAAACAGAACTCAGTCGCATATTTCAAACTATTGCTGTAACACAATACCCTCTACTACTCACCCTCCACAAAATATCACCACCTGCACAAAACTAATGTTTGCTTGCAAGGAAGATGGAAAAAAGAAATAACAGTCACAGCAATGTACTCCAGCTTGCTAATCTTAAATGGTATACTGCCCCTAGTTAAAGAAGTAATGATCACACAGTCCTCAACCCACACACAAGCTGCATTGATTTTGTCTGCACACCACTGATCATGGCCGGTTTTTGTCTAGTCAAGGTTCGGAGCAGGGGAATTACTAAGACTGTGTTAAATCCACTTATGTAACTTTGAGCAGGGAGACCACTAGATCCTGAAAAGCTCTAATTATCTAGGTTTTAATAGGATGCATTTTGTGTCTTCTTTTTGAAATATAATGACTTGGTAACTGTTTTTTTTTCTTATTGCTATCCTGAAGAAATAGGCATATGCCAAGCAATATTGTGTCCACCATTAAAAATTATATATTTTTTAAAGACCGACACACTCACACACACACTCACACACACACACACACACACACACACACACACACACACACACACACACACACACACACACACACACACATACAACAAACCTCGTGATTTTCTACATTGTTCTCATTTTTGTCTCATACTTTTGGTCTGTTGATCATAAAATATGTGGTTTTCTGTCAGATCATTGAGGACTGAAGTCACTAATAATGACATTTATTTGAGTTTCTGACTTCATATCATTTTGAAAATGTATGCTAATGCAAAACTTGTTACACTAACTGCTTTCTAAATGCAATAATTAATCTCTCTCTCTTTCTTTCTGATTCTGGACCTTTGTACACCAATCATGAGCGGACAGGTGATCCGCTGTGGCAACCTCTAAATGGGAAAAGCCGAAAGAAGAAGTACCCCTATTATTTTTTTGCCCAGATTTCTTGCATTAAGAGGAAAGGTATCACACAAACATACACATGGACACAAAAGCTGACACTGCTGCAGATGAGCCAGGTCTGTCACAAGATTCACACACACACACACACACACACACACACACACACACACACACACACACACACACACACACACACACACACACACACACTCTACATGCTTAGCTACTAACAAATTAGTGGAATGCCAGTTTACTTATGTCATGTCTCTGGGATGTTGGTGGAAACCAGAGCACATGGATAAACCAATGCAGAAACAGAGAAGGCATGCAAACTCCACAGAGAAGAAGTGACAGTCAAGAAATTTTATTTATTTATTTTATTTTACATTTGTTAACTGGGTTAGTCCAGCTGAGTGTTTAGCTCGTTTTCAGTGGAGACCCGAGGAGTAAAGCTCCGCAGTCAGTATTTACATTTTACTTACAAACAGTAAGACATTTTCATTTGCAGCTAGACAAATAGAGAGATAACATTTACAATAAATCATACAGAAAGCAGTTAGGTACAATGTCAGAAATCATACCGCAAAAACCTAGGTACAATGTCATGAAAGGAATATAGTGTTCATAATTCCTAAGTGGTTATATACAGTACAGGTACAGAAGGAGTAGTAAGGGGAGGAAGTGGTTAAGCATAGACATAGAGGGGTAGATGTTTATATTAAGCTAGACAGTGGAAGAGAATGTAAGGAGGAGGAACAGAAGCTAAGGCAGGGTAGTTTCAGGGAGGATGACTACAGTGTCAGGACCATTTATTTGTTAGGTATCTCTGTGTGGCTAGTTTGAAATGCTTGGTTTGGTCAAGTTACCTAATTTCTAGGGGAGGTTTGTTCCAAGTTGCAGCAGGGTTATAGTTATAGAGTAAAGACCCTGTTTTGGTTTTGGTTTTATAGATCTGTAGGAAGTCCTGGTTTGAGCTACATAGTGTCCTGGTTGGGGAATATTTAGATATAATAGATAGAAGGCTAGGGAAGAAAGATGGTAGATAGAGGATGGAGTGGATAATTTGCAGATGATGTAGTAGCAGCAAATGAGGGAATTTGAGCCAGTCCAATTGTTTAAAAGATAGGCAATGGTGTGACTTGTAGGTTTGGTTTGCAGCAAATCTAGCAACCTTATTATAGGTAGTTTCAAGTTTAGTTATGCATGTGGTATTTAGATTTGTGGATAATTGACAGCTATAGAGAAGGGTGGGAAGAAGAAATGTATGGGAGAGAGTTATTCTGGCTGTATTGGTTAAATGTCTTTTGCTACGGTAAAGGAGTCCAAGTTTCTAGTGAATATTTTTGATAGAGATAGTGACTTGGAGATCAAATTTAAGCTGATCATCTATTATGACTCCTAGCAGTTTAGTGCTAGGTTCAGCAGTAATGATAGTGCTATTGCTTGATAGGATGGCAAATGTAATTTTGAGATTGATGAGGTTTTTTGGGAGGAATAGTAGGAGCTTAGTTTTCTTAGGGTTGAGAATTAATTTGTTAGCACGAAGCTATGTCTCTATGGTGTTGAATGATGCTTGGGTAGTAGAGTTGAGGTCAGATGGATTGTCAGCAATGGTGATGACCATTGAACCATCTGCATATTGTACAAGTGTAGATTTGGGACAGGAGCTGTAAAGTAGGTTGGTGAAAATACTGAAGAGCAATGGCCCAAGTATGGATCCTTGGGGGACACCCATTGGGATGCTTGGGGGGGGGGTAGAGCAGAGTGCCATTTAACAGCTTGCTGGCGCTTAGAGAGATAGCTAGAAAACCAGGATGAAGGGATGGGAGACAGTGTCAAAGGCTTTGGACAGGTCGAGGAACAGACATGAAACTAGTTTATTGTTGTCACGGGCCAGTGATACAGTATTGATGAAGGATATTAGTGCAGTTGCAGTACTGTGTTTAGGACAAAATCCATGTTGTGTGTGTGTTAGAAGGTTCTGTTGGAGAAGGTATTGCATTATCTGCTTGTGAATGCATTTCTCAAGAATCTTGGAGAGGGGAGACAGTATAGTAATTGGTCTGAAGGTTGATATATCAGAAGAATTACCTCCTTTATTTATAGGTAATGTATAGAACGTTTTCCATATTGCTGGAACATATGGTTCAGAGATAGATCGGTTGATCAGGATGGATACTGGATAGGCTAGGGGTTCAGCAGCAATCTGTAGGAAGTAAGAAGGTAGATTATCAGCTGAGGGGGAGCAGGGGCTGAGTTTAGAGAGTAGAGATTTAACATAGTTGAGACTGATGTAAAGGAAAAAGAGTTAGAAAGATAAGGAGGAGAAGTTGAGAATGTGGTGTTAATAGTATTTTTTTCTAGTGGGAAGATCATTAATTATGGTAGTTATTGAGTCAATAAAATGATTGTTAAAAGCAGTGACACTTTCTTCAGAAGTTTTATTCAGGCATGGGTTAGGAGGGGAAGGGTTTCCTGGATGTAGTATATGATTGATTGTGTTCCAGAATTTTTTGGGGTCAGAATTTAGGGTAGTGGGAGGGTTTGCATAGAAGTTGATCTTGTCTTTGTTGATAATTTTCTTTATTTGATTCCTAAGTTATTTATAGGTCTGTAGGAGAGAATGGGTCTTAGTTTTAGTCCATAATTTCCATATCCCGTCAGGTTTTTCATCAGGGCTCTAGTAGATTTGGTCAACCAATGAGTGGTATTAGCTTTGATTCTGATTGTACAGAGGGGAGCAAGGGAGTTGAGGATGTTTAGAAAGGTGGAGTTGAAAAAGTGGACAACCTCATCTAAGGGGAGTGTAATGAGATGAAATGAATCAGAGCCAAATGCTATGAGATGGTATACTACTCACTGCACCAGTGTGTCAATGAATAGTTGTTTTGATAGCAATGCTGCTTTGCATAGACCGCCAGGGATTTGCATTGCTGATATTTGTGATGGAAAGTGAAAGAAATTACAACCAACTTATTACTCTTAAAATACAACAACCCCTACAAACACATACAAGCATACAATACTAGTTTTATACTGATTTCAGCAAGTACATTACATTTTGTGAAGTTACTTCTGCCACACCAAATAAGAGAAGTTGATTAACTGTGATAAACAATATCAGGGATAAGTCACTTTTATCCACATATGGATTCGATTTCTATCAATTGTAGGTACTTTATAGATTTTGTGCACCTCGAATGTATGATTGTGTTAAAAAAAACAATAATAATCACAACCACGGTAATGTACACAAACACACAGAAAAGTGCTTCATCTTATGGCACATAAATGCACAACAGTCCTGCAAAGACAAATTAGCAACTGTTTAAACTGAGTAGACAAGCAGGTCAGTTATTTTCATCCACAGAGAGCCTGCACCCCCATGCACCAGTTATAGCCACTTCTGTGTATATTTCAGACATATGATTGCAATAAAAATGATTGTCCTGTACCATATTTTTTTTCATCTTTGTTCCATATAAACAGTAGTCATAGATAAAATTATTCTAAGTTACTTCACACAAATTGCATTAGATATGCACAGCCATTATAAGAAGCAAACATCAGTCATTTTCCTCTTAAGACAACCCCAGCAATAATAGCTATTCTCAGATCTGAGACACTTATAAATTAAAATAAAATAAATAATAAATGCCACACAGTCATATTATATATTCATGTACTTCTGCCATCTGTAATCCATTTTCCAAAAGCTATAACATTTCAAACTCAAATGTCTATCATGATTTTCTTGACTATACACCAGAAAACAAGTTATATGAGGAACAGACTACATTTTATATATATATATATATATATATATATATATATATATACATATATACACACACACACATACACACATACACACACACACACACACACACACACACACACACACACACACACACACACACACATATAGTTATTTGTGTGAGTTCACTTAAATACCTTGAAACTCTCACATGCTGATGCTGCAAATGTCGACATGTGAGAACTGACATTTGTGTTATCAGCATGTCATTATGCAGACTCCCTATTGAAATGTCGAGTTCAGAAATGCAAAAAAAAAAAAAAAAAAACCCTGGAGAAGAGTTAATCTCAAAAATCACTCTTCTCTTTCAAACCTCATCCGTGGGGGATACTTTGAGATTTCCATAACTTGTAAAAAAGAGAATATTCTGAGAAATGGCATCTCAGACTTGGTACATACAAGTCTGATCTTTCTTCCATTCAGTCTATGCATTTCAGAACTCACTGTAGTGGGTCCCTGTATTTCAAATGATTAGTAATTACCCATGCGCTTGAGCATAACCTCTCACCCCCTGCTAATTATATATATAAACAATGAGATCATTTAATCCCCATGGGAAGGAGCGTATTCCCCAACCCTAGGGATTGTCAAACCCACACATCTGTCGACCATCGATTTTGTCAGTCAAAATGTGTCAACAGAACAGATGTCAGCATATGAGACAAAGTTATATAGGACACCTGAGAGGTATGAATATATGGAATACCTGTCAAAGTCTTTCATCAAGCATCATGGACAAGTAAGGGAGGATAAAAACCCAAAATCAAAGACAGTTTTTAAATATTACTCTAATTCCCTTTAAAAATTAATAAAACAACAGATTTTACATTATCAATCACTTTTAACAATAAGAAAAATGAGAAGTATGAAATGCTAATGTCTTCTGCTGACAGACAGTAATCCTTAGTGATTTATCGGATATCAAACTTTTTTATGAGGGAAAAGTTAAAAATATGAGGTAAAAAATCAAAGAAAGGTAGGGGCTATTATATCTGGTTGCTTGTCAGGGTTAAAAAAATTACCTGCTGTAAACTGGACTGTTCACAATGCGGCTGAATACAAACTCCCAGAAACAATAACTACAACAACAATGACAGCTGTTAACTTCCACCATTAAGAAATTCTGGACTGTCTGGTTGGTCTCACTCACTGTGGTCTACTCAATGAATCATACAGCCTTGGAGGGCCTTTCTAGCTCTGTGATTCGTTGTATACATCATGGCTAGATCTAACCAGAAAGGCTGGCAATTAATCACTGAACCCACCGCTGTTATAGAGTGTTTAAAAAATGAAAGAATAAAAGAAAGAAAAGTGCTGCGTCTGCTTAAGGATGGCCTACACAAAAGGTGACTTTCTTTGTGGGGGTAGGAGTGGGGAGGTAGGGACGTCTCTCAGATATGACTTGTATATTCTCACAAGCATGCCCCAGTGTAGCACCACCCATGATGCCAAGGGCACTAAAGTTTAAAAAAGATATAAATGAAGAAACAAATAAATAGAAAAAAAGGCAGCATAGGAATTAGTGTAGTTCTAAAGAGAAGGATGCGGCATGAGCAGCTGACACAATTACAAATTGCTGAATGGTAGAGTGTAGCAACAAAAGTGAAGTTAGGAGTAATCAGGAAAATTCTTTTGGTTGTGCAGATAATTTATAGGTGTGAAAAAATGAGAAGACAATGAATTGGGCATAATCCTTAACAGGAAGTGCAAACAGTAGTGCATTGCTACATATTAAAGAAAGTGGGGATGGCAAGGACAGATGACATACATAAAAAGAAATATAAAATGAAACAAAATATAGAAGAGGAAAAACGATATTAAAAATGAAATGGCTTATGCAGTTGTGTATAGCCAAGAATAAGTATGATGGAATTGTGGTAGCTGCTTGCATTATAAGGGATACTGGAGCATCAGCACCCACATTTGGAAGATGAAGGGATTGAGAGTGGCACATCATGGATGAAACCCATACTACTTTCCATGTCTCCTCTACCCTCTCTCCTCCCTCCCTTTAAAAAATTACTTAACACCTATACCTACCTCTCTCTCTATATATAAATACTGACATCACTGTATTGTATAATAAACTACTGTTTCTGTATAAATGTAAATGTAAATGCTCTGTATTTGACTGGAGTGTAGCATAATGCAATGTAAGCAAATGGAGCTTTTCTCCCTGGGCCTCCTCTGAAAATGAGTATTACCCAGTTGGACTTTCCCAGTAAACAAAGACAAATAAATAAATAATAACTGAATACAGACACTTGCACGGCATCAGTCAATGTTAGTAGGATAGTAAAAATAGTTTTATTAGGAGTATGGACATGATAACTCATTTGTTGTAGTCCACCCCAGTCATCCTTACAGAATCTGGACAGAGCATTTTTGAGCTAAACTCATTCATACAACAAGCACTAGAGTTTCCAAGGAAGCAGAGATATGGCAGAATGTAATAAAGGGGGACTGAGAGATGCCCGCTATGGAATCAAGGAAGTAACAACAAGTATCTGGCCTCTAGTGTTACATTTGCAGCAGCAGAACAGTATAGTTTCTGTCTGTCTTGACTGATAATCTTCCATATATTCCTATAAATCTCTCGTCTAAAATACATTAATGGTTATCTGCCTGGGCTGGTGCCATAGATCTGTAGCCTTCTTTGCAATAGTATTAGTACTGTGGTTTACTTCAAATTTTGTTATCTTTAGCTGTTCATGTTCTGAGCTTCTTTATTAATTATGCTAAACATTGCTTGATATAATTTGCACTTAAAAGTGACCTATGCCTGTTACATCTGCTGCTATCCCTGCTTGTGCTCGATACAGTTTGTTACTACTCCCCTCACCCCAGCCACTTTGTGCATAACCTCTGCTCACCCCTGCTATTTACTTGTGGGAATACATAGCTATTTGCTTCCCTGCCATTGTTTTACAGTTGGCTGTAATTGTAGCCCACCTGTGATCCAAGACTTGTAGTTCACATTCACTGTGGTGAGTGAACTTTGTTTAGCTGCAGGATCTAGTTACAGAGCTCCATTAATTTTAATTTTATAGTCTCTCTGAATAGTTTTCTCCCTCAGCTCTTCTCCTTTAACTTACACTAACTGAGCTCACCCAGGATCTTTGACTCAAGACCTTGAACAGCATGGTAAGTCCTTAACACAGAGAAAAAAAAGCTGCATTGTTTTTGGTGTCCTCCAGGCATTCCAAACAGCATTTTTTGACAAACAAGGGAAGAAAAAAGGCACCACTGTTGGACTACCTCTGTAGTTTGTTTCCCTATAAGAAGCCTTCCTAAATGAAATGGTCCTCAGTGTTCTAATTTTATTGTTGCGGTAATTTGTGCTAAGTGCAATTAAGACACTCTGAGCTGCAGTAAACTGAGCCTAGCCTGAGGAAACTAAAGTTCAGTTGTCTCACTAAAATGAAAACCCATTTGGTATAGTTGTCTGCCTAAAATGAAAGCCCATTTGGTACAGCCATTTGATACATTACATCCCTGTTATTTAGAATTAAAACCAACAGCCACCTCTACAGTACAGACACCCCCACTTGAATATCTGTCCTGTTGAAACGATGAACCAGCACTTCCCCGCAATATCTAAATGCAGCCTGATTGTGATGAGTATCTTGAGACAATGTAAGAATTGCCTCATGCTCTCTGACAATCACCTATCACTCAAACAGCAAAATGCTGTGTGTGAGAGGTGCACTTATATAATGTCCTTGCAGGCCAAAATCTCATACATTGACAACCAAGATGTCAGGATCATTGGCAGTACACCACACAGCACAACCCACCACCACAGTCATGCAAAATATAACCCTTCATATGTTGAGGTTCTTAAAACCAACTTACTTAAATGAAAAACAGCTCCAAAAATGTAACACAGGCATTAAACACTCACAACAATACTATCTGAAAGCAAAGCCTACCATCTGACATAGCAGTAAGAGTCCCAAATTCTTAGATACTAAGCCCATAAGGCAAGCATCTACCCAAATAAATACTCCAATCAAAGGAGACTCAGTTGTAAGACTTACAGATTTGCTTCTTACCAAGCTAAGTAAGGAAATAGTGACAGCCAGTCACTTGCTGGTGTCAGGATCCATAAGATCATGCTTGCACTCATGTTTATGAAGAGCACGTACCAGTATGGCTCTGTCATAGTACATGTGAGTCTTAATGATTTAAGACATGCCTCCCTGGACTATATGAAGAGAGACATGATGGAGCTCCCTGATTATGCATCCCACACAGGCATAAACCTAACACTGAGCAGCATTGTACCATCTCCAAGGATGATGCCACATTTAAGAGACAAAAATAATCAACTAGAATATTTGGCTTAGCTTTTGGTGTCATTTGAAGTGGCTACAATACTTGTTAGTCTGTGAGGACATGATCAGCAGAACATTCTCCTTCAACAGGGATAGTCTGCACATGTCCCTTCTAGGTTTTTGACTAAGACATTCTCCAACACCGTATTGCCTTTTTAGACAATGCCAACTAGATATATCTACCAACATAACAGTGCAAGTAAAGGATGATATGAAGACGTAACTGATCAATGCTAAAAGCCTAACAAAAACCCTTTACCCCCCTGTAAGCCCTCCTTACCTTGGAGTAAGTAGACTTCTGTGTAGTGACCAATACATGCTTTAAACCAGGGAAGAGTCATCTGTGCAGGGCTATAATGCCTTCCACATATTTAGACCAGCTACTATGCTGGTGGGAAAAATGTGGACGTGTCTCAGTGTTTATCAGGAAGCATCTTACATCTAGTCTGGTTAAGCAGCATGTTGCAGTAGAACTTCATGTTCATCTCACCAGCAGTAAAGTTCTTAACCACCTCTATGATCCCGGACACATCACCTATTTACAAGAACTGGAGTCACTGAACATTAAACTCAATGCCATTTTCCTAGGTGAGCTTAGCTATCCAACTCACTAGGTCAGACCTTACAGCTGTTTCCCTTGAAATAAAATTGAAACCTCAGATACTAGCAGCCCCTGGAATCTTTATTAACTTATCCAAGGCAAACTTACTACTTCTAAGTGATACCCTGGCAAGTTTCAAATCCCCCCATCCCATTTAGCTCTATAGAGTATGTGGAAACAGACACCCCTAACTTGTACCTGCATGTCAACAACTGCATAGATACAGCTATACCCAGGAAGAATAAGCACAGCGCTAACAACAAAAACAAACCTCCATGGTAGAACCACAACATGAACAAGCTTTACCATTCAAGGAAGAGAATCATAGCCAAATATCAGATGAGTAACCCCCAACAGGCTAAATCCATCATCATTAAAATAAATAAGCAAGTCAGGAGTTTAATCAAAACCACGAAAGCCAAGTTTGAGTCAGACATAGCTACACATGCAAAGGCTACCATAAAACATTTTTAGATGCTTGTGCAACCTCAAGAGCTCAACAAAGCAGTGTGCTGAGCTGATTGTGAATGACACCACCTACAAAGAAGCTTCAGACATAGCAAACTTATTAAATGATAAATTCATCTTAAACTTCAGTCCTCTTTCACCCCCTATTATTTCACAAGATAACCCAGTAACTGATACCCTACCACCACCTTCATGTAGGACCAAGTCTTGAATGTGCTGTCAAATGCCAGAAATACTGAATCAATGTGCCTTGACAATATCCTGGGATGTATCTTAAATAACATGAAGCATGATATATCTTCCCACCTAGCAATGATGTTCATCCACAGCATCCACACAGGCTTTGTACCAAGTGAATAGAAGATAGCAACAGTTATATCCTTGCGCAAGTAAGAACCATCCACTGACCCAGGTAATTACTGATGCATAAGACTGACCAGTCTGATTTGTAAGGCCATAGAAAGACTCATCATTGAATTAATCAGTAACACAGAGAACCTCCAAACACTGGATCCATTCCAGTTTGAGTTTGTCAAAGGCAGGTCTTGCTTACTCAACCTAGTAGACGTCTTCAAAATGGTCACCAAATTAATGGACAAAGGCAGGTCCTGATACCACCTACCTAGAACTAGCCAAAGCTTTTGACATAATACTTTACTCACACATATTAGAGAAGCTTACACAACTGGAATAATCCCCTATTTCACTCACTTGATTGTCATCTAGCTTAGAGATAACACTCAAGAAACCAGGACAGGGAAGCTCCCTCTACAAAAGATGAGTCACCAGTGCAGTGCCACTGGGCTCAGTACTGATACTTCTTCTGGCTGGCATCTACTTCCCTAAAGTAAAGCAAACACCAAGGGTCTCTGGTTGACAAAGTTTGTGGATGACTGTAAGTTCTGAAAGAGCAGTCACTGAATCCCAAAATGACTCAGCCATTCTGCAGTAAGGCATGTCTGAAACAAATAACTGGTGCCAGAGCCATGGACTAAGACTAAATGCCAAAATCTGCATTATTCTATGCTTTGGGAATCCTATTACAATGACAAATTATCACATTGACAATACTTCCATAACAGTCGACTCCCTTGTTCAGGATTTGGGAACGTGTGGATAGCACCTTACATTCAACCAATATGTGTGCACAGTGGTAAAAAAGTCCTTCTATATTTGCAACTTATAAGCAAAGGGATAGCCTCTTAGATCCACAAATTTCATTGCCTGCTTCACTTTCTTCTCATCAGGCCAGTCATTGAGTACAATGCCTATTTGGCATGGATATGGCACGGCACAAGCAACAACCTGAATGCCCACTGAGATTCTTCACATAATGCAGGTCTCCTTAGCTCTTATTTCCTTTTTCTGTTTTTTTTTTGGAAATCATTGAGGATTACAGTCTGTCAAAATCAGTCATAGAGTTTCATAGCTCTTGTTGCTCAGTGTCAGTGGTACAACAGGTTACACACTTGTTTTTGATGTAGAACGCTATACGTTCTCGTCCCACATCAGACAGATCAATTATGTGCAGTATTGGGTGTGGGAGTTGCTCCTGAGTGTGTCCTTCCTTGGATGAGATACCTAGCAAGTATGAACCTGTTGTCGGGGGGATTGCACTCCTGTATGTGTCCTCCTGTGCATGAGATGCCTAGTAACTATTAAACTGTTGGATCGCCAGCCATTTCCTGTTGCATATCTCCATCCCACCATTTTTTAATGTTACATAAGCAAAGCAATTTATTCTTCAAGAACAGCAGCCACAGAATTTAAAGATGAAGCACTGAAATGTAAAGTTGTTTAGCAGCAGCAATCTCTTCATTAGTTACAGTTCATTTTAATGTGGAATTATTCAGATGATTTTTACTTCTGCAGAGATTGTGCATACCTTTTATGGTTGAAATGTTCTGAAATGGCTAGTTGTGTCATTACTGGTTCATTCATTTTGTTACATTGATTACTAGAAAAATGTTCAAAAACACATTCTAACAAGTAGTGTATTATACAAAGAATATAATTTAATACAACCAGGAAGGTGAATCAAAGAAAGCATACATTTATGCATGGTCCTAAATGTGTTTAGGGGGCCCATGGTCTAAAAACAGCCTAACGGTACATTTAATCTGTCACTGGCCAGATGCATTTTCTATGAATGTGGGTCTGAATACAGTTTCAATGAAGGTGAGTTTCAAGGGCAGAGAAGTTTACTACTGCTCATAATAAGTTTGTTTTCATTGTGAGACTTTAGTTTTGTTTAGGAAATGGCTGTCAATGTTTGTTTTGTAAAATCTGAAATAAAAGTTTTAATTTAATCCAAATATCTGTAATCACTGTAGAAGTAAAAAAGAAAACGGTATGCATACTAAGATATTTGAACAGCATTTATGGTAACTGGGGAGAGATAGTCTGGTAGTAGGACACTGGAATGGCTGGGAGGGGGCTACTGCTGTGAGCCCAATGCATAACTTACTCTTTGAAGGCTGCTTAGAGAGACAGAGAGAGAGAGAGAGAGAGAGATTATATCATCAAACAGCAAACATTAAAAGAGCAATGATTTTAGATCAAATCTAAAATGATCAAAAGTTGCAAAAAAAAAAAAAAAAATATATATATATATATATATATATATATATATATATATATATATATATATATATTCTGTGGGGGGGGGCAAGCCTCTTTGTACTCCCCACTCTGGGGGCTGTGTATTCCAACTACCCCGCTAATTTTATGTACCAACTCCTAGATTGCACATTGGTAGGGTAAGGGCAAATTCCCTGACCCCACTGCAAAGCAATCTCTTACAGAAAGCATCTGAGTGGCCAGCAGGCTGAGACAGAAATAAATACTGTTTACTTTTTCCGAGTGTTTGCTCTTATTAACTATGCGTTCTCTCTCTTATGAAGTGTAACTGCATATATACATTTCTGTCTATACTGTCATCACCTGTTCTAAGTGTGTGTGCTGCTCCTTCTTTTGTTAATGACTTTTCCACTGCTTACTTACTTACTTAATGTTATCATTTTGTGTTAAATGCATAAACATGTATATGTATTTACATCAAGCTTTTATCCCTGGGACACCACTGAAAAGGGGCTGTTGATTCTCTAAATTGTCCCAGTTGACAAATGGAAATAAATAAATAAATACATACTGTACATAAATAAATAAATAATCAATATGATAAAATAACCTCCATCTGCCCTAAAGGAAGTAGATCCAGGGGTCAAGGTGGACCAGCATTAAACAGCACCTGCATCCTTTGATAAATGTTTTTGGGAGAATAATTTAGAATGCATGGAAGATTATCACCAACATATAGAATAATAGAATGTACAAGACCACATAAATATGTGGTCATTTACACCTTGCCAACACCCACCATTAGATCTTACTTTCTGTTTCAAGGAGAGAGAGAGAGGGAGAGAGAGAGAGAGAGAGACAGAGCGAGAGACAGAGAGAGAGAGAGATAGAGATGTTAGTCATACCTGGCATGAATTTATGCATACAGATCTAAGTGTCTAATTCCTTCTAAAAGGAAGATAGTACGTTACATTACTTGATCTGGAGAGGAAGTTTGTTCCAAAAAAAGGGATAGTTGTTACTTGACAAATCTGTCTGTGCATTGTGATTTGTTTATTTGCTGAAGTAGCTTCATATATCTGGTTTTTGTGTTTGCAGGACTACTGATTTGTCGAAAAATAAGAGGTTGTAGAATGCCAGATTCCAAAAGGCTGAGGTTTATGTTGCCCCTAAGGAATCTGTAGGATACCATATACAGGGATAAGGCTTCCAGCCTCTCTTGATAGCTCAGGTGTTTTAGTCCCATGACCTTTTTTGTCAGGAACCTTTGAAGTCTGAAACTGCTTGATATCCCAAAGGAGGTGTTATATTCTATCATAAACCTTATCAGTTCAGAATACAGAGTGACAGAACTACTTTGGACAGAAAAGAAATGTGCATAGAAAAAGATTTTCTGACCATTGTTGCAACATGATAGTCAAAGGACAGGTAGTTATTTATCCATGCTCCAAGCTCCCTCACAGCATCATTATATTCAAATGAGATATTTATATGCTATAAACTGGGAGGAGGTATGTTTGCCAAATGCAAGAATATTTAATTTTGCAGTATTTAGTTTTAGCTCATTGTCAGTGCATCAGCTACTAACATGTGTATGTTCACTTTGTAGATTCTCTGTGTCTTAAGGTGATTCAAGTACAGCATCCAGTTTACAATGAAAGGCAACATCGGTTAACCCGAGTTCCTGATTTTTGATTGTGATATCAAAGAGTTATATGGTGAATAGCAAAGTTAGTAACATGGAACCTTGTGGTACTCCTCTGGTTACTTTCATACTGTCTGAGGATACACCTACCACCAGTGTGGATTCTATCATTCAATTAATTAGCCATCTACCAACACAGGAATTGATTTGGATTGCATAGAACTTTTTGGTAATTTTGGCATGTGGTATATTATCTAATGCTTGCTGTACGGACAGCCTGATCCCTGTCAATGGTTGAATTCCTTTCAAAAAAATTAACAGCTCTATCAGACAGGATCTATCATTAAAAGGTCAAACTGCTGGAGGTCAAGTCTTATAAGATTTTTATATGGTAGATTTTCATGTCTGTTGTGACCAGTTCAGTGACTTTGCAGATGAGCCCCGTCAGGCTGATATCTGTAATTCCATGGTGGGGACACCCTTATGAAGAAGCACCAGAAATGCTTTGCTCCAAATCATTAGGAAAAAGCTGGTGGATAAGTTATTGTTATAAAGCTGTAAGAGAGTGTCCACTAGTGCATGTTTAGTGCTGTTCAGCAGGCAGCCAGTTATGTTATCAAGTCCCACGTGGGATGCATTTTTTGTTTTAGTCAGTACTTTTAACAAATGTTCTTATGTGATGGTAGTGGATTTAAGATATTTAGGTATATGTATTTTGTACAGATGTGTCTGAGGTGAAATATGTATTGAATTAGTTTGCTAATATCAAAGCTGGGTGTTATTTCATAACTTCCTAATGTAGGCAAAGAAGGATTTATAATTATACTTAGCTTCTGATGCTAGTCTAAATTCATGTGAAGCATTTATTTTTCTGAAGGTATTTTGCAGTACCTTGGATACGCTTTTGATGTTAACCTTGATTTGTGGGTCTTTAGGTTTATTATATTTTCTAATGAGTGTTATACTTTTATTGGAATATTTAGTTATGTATGGTTTGCTTATTATTGGTATGGACTGACAGATTTATACAGTTTTCTAACTGAGCATAGAATTTGTTTGCATAACTGCTAGTTGTGTCCTCATTTTGGAATAACAGTTATACCTTGAACTTTGAGACTCCATCATAGAATTCTAGGAAGGTTGTATGTTTGAAGTCATTGAATGCTGTGATATTTTTATCTGTTGATTTAGTGATTTTGAATGAGCAGGTTACTAATTGTGGTCAGACTTAACTGGGGATTGGTATATGGGCAAGTGTATGTAGATTCTATATCTGCAAGAATTTTGTTCTCTAGTGGGCTTTTTGACTATTTGATCCAGGAAATTTTTGTTATGAAACTGAAGAATGTTTGAGCATAGCTAAGATTTGACATCCCCCAGCTTATTGACAGCCAGTTAAAGTCTTCCAAGATGCTGTAGTTTTTGTACGTTTGAAGTTTATCCAGTGTATTTAAGAAATGGACATCATTTTAAGGGGTCATCGAGGGGGCTTGTAACATGATATGATAGTTGTTTATTCAGAGTAAGTTGAATCTTAATAAGCTGGGTTTGTGTGTCTCTGCAAACAGGCTTGAGATAACATAATCTTTAGCAAATAGGGATACTCAAGCCATGTGGGGCAGTGAAGACTCAAGGAGTGCTATGCCCAATTTCAAAATGGAAATCATGATCATTATATCACATGCCTTTGATCTTTTACTTTCGCTTTGAACACCAGTTTGAAAACTAAAGCCATTAAAGTCAATGATGTTCTATGATTTATTCAATTTTAATTACTCCAAGTCTTTTGGGTTTCTAATACCATAATGAGAATGGACCCCATTCCTAAGTCAAAGTATGAAATTAGTATTGTTTCAGTCTTTGATGTTAGCCAGAAGTGCTCTTCGCAGCACCCACAATATGCTCGGTAATGACTCCTTCTGCAATTAGTATGGAGTTACATGTATTGGTAATATATCTAAGTATGATTGTAAAATCTTTTTATAAGACCCTTACCAGCCTCAGTAAGAAGCTGAGACCCCTCATAAAATCCTCCAAAGCTAGTTACAAAAATAAAATTGCCAAAGATTCCAAAGACAAACACAAGGCATTCTAAAGCTATGTCAAGAATCCAAATGGCAATGCTCAGATCTGCTCTGAGCTACAACAGAATGGCATTAAATAAACTGATCTCAATGGATATTGCCAATATCCTGGCAGATTCTTTTCAGTGCCAACATCACCCCCCTCTCAACCCCTAAAGGGCCCATCTCAATACCGAAAGATTGCCAAATTCTGGTAATAAGGGCCACACAGGTAAAAAACGCACTCTCCAAAGCTAAGAATGCAGCATCCATGGGACCAGACAACATCCCAGGCTGTGTACTACATGAACTACAAAATGAACTGGCACATCACCTAAGTGTCATGCTTAATCATAGCCTCACCTCAGGCTCCATGCCCACTGAGTGGCGCACAGCTGCAGTTATCCCACTCCACAAGGGGGGATCTACCTTGGATCCTGGGAACTACTGCCCTATCAGTCTGACGAGCCTGATCTGCAAGGCCATGGAACTTATTATCATGGAACTTATAAACAAAGACATTGGCAACCTTCAAACACTGGACTCCACCCAGTTTAGGTTTGTAAAGGGCCGATCTTGTCTCCTGAACCTGATTGACTTCTTCAAATCAGTCTCCAGAGCTGTAGATTAGGGTAAAGTGGTCCACACAGCTTATCTGGACCTCGTCAAGGCCTTCAACACCATCCCACACTCTGGAATCATAGATAAACTTACTAAGCTGGGCATTAATCCCTACATCACTCGATGAGTTGCCAACTGGCTTAATGACAGAACCCACACTGTAAAAGTAGCCGACTCCAAATCCAGCTCCAGACAAGTGACAAGTGGAGTACCTCAGGGTTCAGTTCTGGGACCACTCTTGTTTGGCATCTACTTCTCTGAAGTACAGGCCAACATTAAGGGACTCTGGCTAACAAAGTTTGCAGATGACTGCAAACTGGGAGCCATTATTGAATCCCCAAATGATGAGGATATTCCACAAAAGGGCCTTACAGAAACACATGCTTGGTGCCAGAGCCATGGGCTCAAGCTCAATGCCAAGAAATGTATAGTTATCCCCTTTGGGAAAAAACATGTATCCATGAATTACCACATAGGTGGCAGTACACTAAACACTGAAAGTGTGATAAGAGACTTAGGGACACAGGTGGACAGTGGTCTCACCTTCGATAACCACATCGTCACAACAGTAAGGAAATCTTTCTATGTGGCACACCTCATCACTAAGGGCTTTTCATCCAGAAAAAAGGAGGTCATTGTCCCACTGTACCCATCTCTCATTAGACCCATTATAGCCCCATTTGGTATGTACCTCACAAGACATCTGCAACAAAAATGCCGCAGAAATACCTCACTAAAAGAATCACAGGCCTAAAGCAGATGCCCTATGCTGACCATCTAAAAAAACTCCAGGTATACTCTGTCGCATATCATCTACTCAGAGGTGATCTCTGCTTAACATACAAGGCCATGTCAAACCCAGAGCTGTTGGACATGCTACAGTTAAAGAAATCCCAATCCCTGAGAGCCACACATTCCAGGGATCTAAACCTTGTCATCACAATGAACAAAACATGCTGGAGGGATAGGTTCCTGACCCAGAGACTCCCCAGACTCTGGAATAGACTGCCCATACATGTCAAGCCTCTTTGGCCCTCTTCAAAAGGAACCTTGACGATTGGATGGGAAATAGTAAATTCAACCTGGGGATCATGTCAATCACCCTGCTAGGCAGGGGTCCAGGGAAGTAAATATTGTGGGAAGAAATAGCCAGGAAATTTCTATGGCTAGGCTTGTATGGGCCTTAGGGCCGATAGCCTAGTACCAACCTATGAACCTATGAACCTATGAACATTGCTCCTACTACTACTGGAACTGTCTGGGTATCTTTCTTCCACATAGCTCTCATTTCTGCCTGCAAATCCTGGTATTTTATGACTTTGTGTCTTGCTGTATGTAAGACACTGTAGTCACTGGGTGTAGCAATTTCAATGATCAGTGCTACTTTTGCCTTCTTTTCATTAACTACTATATTTGATTTTCTCCCATGTATTTTTTCAGCTGTTGGTAATAGATGATCCTATATGATATAAACTTCATCATTTTCTGTAATGCTTTGTGGCTCATGTTTCCAGTGTTTTTCAGCTACTTCAATATTATAATGTTTGCAAAATCTGCAGTGCAACAGCCTTGCCATATTATTATGCCTTTCAGTATACAGTCCTTCTGCCATTAGTATATTACAACCAGCAACAAGATGTGTGACTGTTTCCAGTTCTGTTTTACAAAACCTACATCTGTCTGTTTTTCCCACATGTTCAATGGACTTTGTAAACCAGAGTGTAAGTAGCCCACTATCTTGGGACACCAATATTAACCTTTCATCTTTTGGTTTTAAGTCACCTCTCCTTAACCACTCCTGCATTCGATCCTGATCAACATGAGGTTGTTCCAAGAGTTTCGTATACTTGCAACTACTGTATATTTATGCATTTTCTACATTTTTCGCCTTCTCATCTGATTCTTCACCTTATATTCTTTGATATGCATGTCAGATGAAGGCATTCAGTGGGTGGTAGTCCTATTGCCTCCATAATAGGTCCAACATTCAGTGGAGCTGGTCTCAGGTAGAGGTGCAGTGGGGAGGAATGCTGGTTAATGACTGTGCGAATATACAGCAGTTAGTGCTGCAGCCATCTTCACTGTATACAGGATGTGGCCCCAAACCCCATATATTGTAAACATTTGAACTGTGCTTCCTAGTCACTCAGAAAGGTTATACTAAGTGCATATATAGTCTACACTTTATGGAAACCTTTATGAATTCCCCTCAGTATTTAAAGCTGCAAGAAAGTCAGTAGGAAAATTAAAATTAGGAAGAAGAAGGTATGAGTTATGCTTGTGTTCTCTGTTCACTCGAAATGGTGTACATTTAGTGTAGGCGTTAATGAATGCCAGGGTTAGTTTAAACTTAAAAAGAAGGGTTCAGCAGCATATCATGGAGAATAGACTTCTGTCTTCCTTTCAGTTTGTATATATGTGTGTGTGTGTGTGTGTGTGTGTGTGTGTGTGTGTGTGTGTGTGTGTGTGTGTGTGTGTATATACAATAAATATATATATATATATATATATATATATATATATATATATATATATTTATATATTATGCTAATATTCCCAATCTGTCTCTGGAGGATGCTAGGTTTATCCAGTCCTGGTGAAATGTATCCATTTGGGCTTCACATTGTTAGGTAGACCTAGATGATCATCGCTAAGTCCTTCATCACCCATGGTTGGTCTGTGATTGTCAAATTAAGAAAGGCTTCTGAAATGAAGTTGTAGAATTAGTCCAATTGTTAAGTAAAAAATAAGCAGCAGTGAGATAGAATTCTGGGTAGACTGGGTGGCAGTGAATAAAACAGTATACAGGGTAGATCAGCTGCCTTTGAATTGAACCCTATCCTACACAAATCCCATTTGCATTACTGTAAATGGTCACCAAAGGTGCTTGCCTGGTTTTCATAAAAAAGATAAATAGGGATAGGCAGAGCCCGCTAGGTAACCATTTGAAATGTCAGGACCAAAAGCAGAGACTGAATGGCCGACTTAAAATACTATGCCTGAGATAGCCGTTTCTAAGAATATTCCCTTTTCCTCCAAATTATGGTAAACTCGGAGCTGGTATATATATATATATATATATATATATATATATATATACACACACACACACACACACACACACACACACACACACACACACACACACACACACACACACACACAAGTCCAGGTTTGGTGGAGGGGCTGGGGGGTTTTGACCCTTCAAAAAGAAGTTTTAAAGAGAAGGGAGGTTTTCAAACTTGCTCTTCTCTGTTTTTTTTTTCTGCTTTTTTGCACTTGGCATTTTGAGTAGCGACATTTCAATAGGGAACCAGTCTGAATCTAACAAGCCCAGTCATAAGTGCTACTCATGGAACCTTTCTTCACTGTTTGCAGGCATACCTCTCTTCTCTTTCTGTTATAAAAACAGGGTACCAAAATAAAACATTCAGTGAGGCACCAAGGGGAACACCTTAATGTGATGGTGTAGTATAGTCTGTTACCACCACAGAACCTCTATTTAGCTCCATATAAATATACTAGCTGCATTATCAATATAATCTGTTGTTCAAGGGAAATATAGGTGAACTTCATTAAACGTGTTCTACAGGAGTGCCATGCAGTTTGTAAATGGCTCTGTTAAGTAAATGCTTTTGGATTGCAGTGTTTTATTATTTGACTAATTTTTGGTAAATTATTAATTCATTGTGGTTTTTACTTACTGTAACAGAAGACCTGATTCTACTCACTTTTTATTTAAACTAATACATTCATAACCACTGCAAAATGTAAATATACAGTTACGTTCAAAATACTTTCAGGAAGGAAGTACACAGGAAGGAAGGGTAGGGAAGTTAAAAGTCTGTAAGGAGTGACAAAGAGTGAGATCATATTATAAATTTGATACTACCTTGAATACCAGTGAGAAAGTAGACTAATATTATGTTGCAGTTTGTGCTATGCATTACCGGGGAGCCGTAAGACAAACAAATGCGTTGCTATAGCCATGATATGTCAGATATAGCATTGTGGTCGAAAGATGGAATGCCTACTGGCTCCGTTTATGGTTCAGTTTTGGAATATACTGCTTGATGCCTGTTATTTTTCTGTATTATGAAGTAATTCATATGAAAAGTATAAAAAATGTAACTGCTTTCACATTAACAATGATATTTATTCTTTACACACACTGCACAATCACCTGATATGTAACTGTTCTAAATACTACAATGAAAAGTGAGCAAAAAAATGCCATGTTGCTTGTCAAAAAGATGAAACAAGATTTTAAAATGCTTCATAAAATATGTCAAAGTGCACGAATGTCCTTATTAAATCCCTTTGCCACCATTATCAGTCCCCAGTTAAGTAGTTTGTCACTCTTAGGTGTGTGTGTGTGTGTGTGTGTGTGTGTGTGTGTGTGTGTGTGTGTGTGTGTGTGTGTGTGTGTGTGTGTGTAATGAGTTACTAAAAAGTGACCAGCAATAAGAATTCATTAACTGGAAAGGGTTTTTCAGAGAATAACAAAAGGAAGATGTGCCCAGCAATCTACTACAGTTGATAAATTGACTAAATCAGAACTATGTTTAGCGAGTTTTCAGTTAAGTTTAAAAAATAGTTTTGAAACATTGGCCTAAATTGTAAACAGACACAGAGGTAAAATTTATTTTACCCATTGAAGCAGTATACTGCTATGAGTCTTTGCTTATCTATAACATGCTAACCACAAATAAGTTAGATAAACTGGTTTATGCTAATTTCAAAAGTTTTGGAAAACAAGGAAGATGTACTATTTATCAATTTTAATGGGAGAGCAATACTTAAATGATAAATAGTCACAAGCACAGCTTAAATATGAGGTATAATTGTGACAACAACAATTTGTTAGTAATGTGGGATTTATTATAGCTGTATCCCTCAAATTTGCTTTAAAGGCAAGATTAGTAGAAACTTAAAAAGAAGGGTTCAACAGCATATCATGGAGGTGATCAACCCACCACCCTTTCATTCTTTAAGTTTCTGTGTAAATGAAGTTTACAATGCAACATATTATTTCTTACAAAATGGTTTGATGGGAGAAACACTGATCAATCATTACATAGATAGGAAGTAACATACAAGCAGAACTGACAATTCCTGTAGCCTGCCATCATCCTAACCCCACGTCTATGTGAAATTTTGACATGCATGCTATCTTACCCTACAAACACACTCAGCAGTCAGACTGCTGTGCTGTGTTACTAAAGCACAGTTCAAATGTGGTAGGGATGTTCTTGAATACAGATTGTGTACGCTTAGTGTAGGTGTTATTGAATCTGGCTCTTAGTTTGTCCTTTCTACACAGTAACGATGTCTATGTTTCTGGTTTTCTGTAAATAATAAAAAACAGAATAAGTTAACAATTTATTCCCCAAAGAACCTGAGAAGGGCTATTACACAGGTCACTAGTACAACTTTACATAGAAAACAACATACAGCTTTGCAGACTGTGCCTAATGGGAAATTTAAGGTTACTGAAAAATGAGTGACAGAAATGACCAGGGCAACAGAACCCAGAATCTGAGTTGAAATTAATGACAAGCAAGATATGCACACTAGAAAACAATATGGAGAGAGAGAGGACATAACCTTAGTCAGACAGTATGTATCTATAAGTACTGAAGATATCCTTATTGGAAGTTTACTGAGTGCTCAGGATACAAAGAAAAGTCCTGGGTGAATATTAGACTTTTGCAATGGACCTTTGACATGTATTTGTTACTGAATCTATCATGTTGATCCCTGTCCAAAATAACGGACTCTCAACCTCTAGCACTTCATTCTTTGACTGTGAAGACCTCCTAACTCCCCCAACATTCCCTGCCCTGACTCTCATTACCCAACTGCATTTCCACTATGATATAAGCATGAAATATTAATCATGTGAATTGCAAATTTAGCATTTTCTCATAGTTGTTGCTGCATCTATTAATTACTACTGTACAGTTTTTGTTAGATATTGCCACTTTCTGTTCTGTTTTCATTATGGCTAGCTTATTGCCTCTCTATTCCCTTTTTTTTTTCTTCTTTGTCCAGTACCTGCAAATCTCAGTTGTGATTAGTGTACTACCCTGTTAATCAAATGCAAAATAAAAATAAAAAAATGAAATAAAAATGTAGTGGTTTGTCCTAAAAACAATGAAAGATGCTAAGCATGTTCCCCTAACTGTTCCTTAAATATAGTTAGAATTCATAGAGTTGGGTCCAGCAATGCACACTACACCCTTCCTAGACATGTGCTCATGACCTTGGAATCTCTCTGAAAGGGAGAATGGGTAGTCAAGAACAGCTGGTATTATAAAAGCATTTATATCACGTTATCAAAAGATGAAAATAGCGAACGCTATTTCATCGAACCTAAAATATCTAAACCACATAATATCGAACATTCAGAACAGTGAATTTTTTCCTTAGGAAAAAATTTGCTATTCCGAAACACATACACACAACACAAGCACACCTAAAAAACATCAATACACACACATACACTTATAATCCTACAACTAACCCAACACTAAACTATACATACACTACTATCTATCCACTTACCTTAACCCAAACCCTAACCCTAAGGTCCTTCACTATCGCACACTCACCTAACCCGCGCCCTAACCCTAACTACTTAACCCGCCCCTAACCCTAATTTACCTAACCCGCACCCTAACCCTAACTCACCTAACCCACGCCCTAACCCTAACTCACCTAATTCGCGCCCTAATCCTAACAACCACACAATCGCACACTTACCTGAACCCGACCCATAAATTTCCACCACAGCACTGAAAATAGTGAAGCCACAGAACCGGCCAACCAAATTCTTTCCCTAGGAAAGAATTCGGTGTTCTGCAGCTTTGCTATTTTTACCATTCACTCAAAACGGGTCGATATTAGAACATGCGAAGTTTTAAAACGTTGATGTTCTGATATAGACCCTTATAAAAGGGCTGGCAAAATATTACGCTTATAGAGGAATTTTTACTATTCCTCTGTAAATCTCAGACACATAGAACATCTAATAGAACAGCTGAAAGATTGCGGTAAATCTAATATACATGATTCAGCTGAAGTAAAATAGCAAAAATGTTCAATTCCATTAAAAAAATGAGGTATTGCAATTGCTTAAGAGGCCAAAGTGATCCCCTGATTCAGAACTCTACTATGTACCTGGGAGTTTTGAGTATATCCTATCCTATACAGAGACACAGAGGAAAGCAAGCAGAAATGGTAAACAAATGAATTCAGTGCCGGTTCTGATAAAAAAAGACATACAGTAACACACTACTACTATCAATCATCCTATTAGGAATAAACTTATGACCCTTACTAAATAAAGTATGTTTTATTAACTTCACTACTGCTAAAATTAAATATATTACCTGATTACAACTAAAGCCACAGGGGGAGAGGACCCCCTCAAGAGGCAATTTTAAATGAGAGGCTGTTTATTCAGGAGAATAGGGCAGATGCAGTTTTGGGGGCAGGCATAACTACAGAAGGGCAGATTTTGCAGGATGGCTAGAAATTTACTTACAATAATTTTGATATATTTAATTATAGTAGTTGTAAAGTTAATAAAACCTATTTTAAGTTATTAATTGTCTCTTAAGTTTATTCCTAATAGGAGGAGTGATATTACTAACCTGTAAATAGATTTGAAGTTATTTATTAGGAAGAAAAATTTAGAGTTAATGTTCTCAGAAAACTTCCAAGAGGGTGATAAAGACAAGATGCTTAAAAACAAAAGTATGATCGATTCCCTGATTCTCCCCAGTTACAGAATTTTGAAAGAAATAGTAGAAAGATAACTTAGAGAAGCTCTACATAATAACAAGATATTTCCCAATCTCCTCTTAGAAGAAAGACAACTGCTAGAAGAATTAAAATAGAATAAACACATAAGGGTTATGAAGCCACACAAGAGAGGAAGGATAGTCTTGATGGATACAATGTGTTATATGGGCAAAATGATGGATATTTTGAATGATGAAGACCAGTACTCCAGGGTTTCAGAAAATGAAATAAATGTAGCCTATTACAAAATTGACTTTACCCTTAAGAAACATTTGTATGATGATATGATAGATAAGCATACATTTAATTGTTTGTGGACAGAGAGACCAATCATCCCATTGATTTTTGAAATCCCAAAAGTCCATAAAAATGTGATTGACCCCCCCCCCCCCCACTTTGGCCCATAGTGGCCTCAGATGGGTCTAGACTTACCCACTGGCTAAGTTTTTGATAATAAATTAAAGAAAATATGGACCGAACACAATGGGATCTTAAAAGATTCATGGGAGTTCCTGAAAAGTATTAGACTTGAACTATATGATGGACGGTAGATTTTTGTTGCAATCAGTATTATAGATTTATTTTCTGTCATATCACATCACAATGGGCTTGAATGGTTTGAAGAAGCCTAAGTGGAGATTAGAGGTTTAAATTAATATGAACTTAGAATTTGTGCTAAACTAATGGAGTTAGTACTAATTTCATCCATTTTGATGGGGAATTTTACAAACAGGAAATTGGGGTAGCATTCCTGCAAACATGTTATTGTTGATTGGATAATTGGGCTGGTTTATATTCTCTGCCTTTAACAGCCAGAGTTTTAAATCAGATATACCTCTTTGGTGAAGCTGTTCTAAGCTGCAGACAGACTGACCTACTGCCTGCTGTGATATTGGGAAAAGATAAGTATTTTCAATTATCTCTGCACTTCTCATTTAATACATATCTCTGTAATCTGTACAACTGTTTTTACTGTCCTTTTCGTTGTGTGATAGAGCTGAATATCTGTTACTGTTGTGACCCACAGTTTTCAGTGAAATCTTTTATTTAGAGGCCTGTCTGTTCTCTTTGTGGGAGAGAGAGAATTGGACTGGTTAAATCTATCTAGGGGCATTCCTACAAAACTGTTACTGTTGATTGGATAATTGGGCTGGTTTCTTTTCTCTGCCTTAAATAGCCAGAGTTTTAAATCAGATATATCTGTTTGCTGAAGCTGTTCTAAGCTGCAGAGAGACTGACCTACTGCCTACTGTGATATTGGGAAAAGATGTGTTTATTTTCCATTTTCTCTGCACTTCTCATTTAATACATATCTCTGTAATCTGTACAACTGTTTTTACTGTCCTTTTCGTTGTGTGATAGAGCTGAATATCTAGCTTTTATCTAGAGGCCTGTCTGTTCTTTATAAATCTGTAATATTGATTGCAACAAAAGTCTACCCTCCATCATATTTCTCAGTCAACAAATGTTACATAAATAAATAAATAAATAAATAAATAAATAAATAAATAAATATCTATTACTGTTGTGACCCTCAGTTTGCAGTGAAATCTTTTATCTAGAGGCCTGTCTGTTCTTTTTGTGGTAGAGAGAGAATTGGACTTGTTTAATATGGCTAGGGGTATCCCTGCAAAACTGTTATTGTTGATTGGATAATTGGGCTGGTTTCGTTTCTCTGCCTTAAATAGCCAGAGTTTTAAATCAGATATATCTGTTTGCTAAAGCTGTTCTAAGCTGCAGAGAGACTGACCTACTGCCTACTGTGATATTGGGACAAGATAAGTGTTTATTTTCAATTATAACTGCACTTCTCATTTAATACATATCTCTGTAATCTGTACAACTGTTTTTCGCACCCAGCTGACCAGTTCTTGTGGTGGTCTTAAGTCTTGGTGATTTTGAGTTGCCAGCCTCTGGTATAAAGTTGATACTGGACACTCCCCCCAGTCACATTACATCAGCTCATTCTACTGTTTATAGTGAGAACTTAGCAAAGGCCCACCCCTTTAACTTCTGAATATTGAATGAATTATCCCATTACCTTCTGTCTCTTCACTTTCTACTAAAAAAAAAAAAAAAAAAAAAAAAAAAAACTGTTTCCTGTTTTTTCTGTAACTAGTCTAGTCCAGATACAGATTTGTTGTATCCTGCACTGTTTATAAGATTCTGAGATGTACTAGTTCCCTCCTCTCTTGCACGTTTACTAGCTTATTAGTCTAGCACTTTGCCAGACTTCTTGTAGCAATTATTGTTGCACACAAAAGTGCTATCAGCACTAAATGTTCTACAAGGAAACTCCAGTACTTATTATTAATGCCCACCCCCTCCAGGCATGTCTAAACATCAGTTCCCTCTGATTTCTCCTGTTAACCTGGTGAACGTCGGCATCCTGAGGCAATGTACCAATGTACCAAGATAACCCTCTCCTCTTACCTCCCAATACTTAGACTTGTGAGAGATGCACTTATATATCCAAATTGGAAGCCATGCACTCTCCAGCCAAGACCAGAATAGCTGGTCAAGAGGAGAAGGTCAACACTTGCACCACACCACATGGAACACATAGCCCTCCAGAACACACACCAGCACTGCCTTCACATAAAAACACAAACCACACACCCACCATCATGGAGGCTCTCAATAAAAATCTACCCAAACAGCAGAGACCTCCAAGGCAGAAACACACTTGACCACCACAGCACAATGTTAATCACAAGACACATAACCCTCCTAAACAGTGTGCCACTCAACCAAAGCCCCTAAGGCAAAACTGCATGCCCAACACACTAGTCATATTTGATTTGATAGTGAAGCACACTAAAGTCCCACTCACTAGGCTGAATAAGAAGAAAGTAACAGTCAGCTGCCTGTCAGGTGCCAGGATTTACCACATAACCCACACACTCAGGTCCCTCAACAACAGGTACAAATATGACTCTGTCATTGTACATGTGGGTGTGAATGACCTGAGATGTACCTCCCTGCACTACATGAAAAGAGACATGAAAGCGCTCTCAGATTATGTACCCCAGGCGGGTATGACCGTAACCCTGAGCAGCCTCCTATCATCACCCAGAATGATACCACAGTACAAGTAGAAAATTACTGATTTCAGCAATTGTTTAAGTTTCTGGTGTCATTCTAAGGGGATCCAGTATCTGTCTGCCTGGGATGACATGATTGACAGGTCTCAATGCTTTGCCAGAGATAGCCTGCATCTGTCACCCCTGGGCTTCTGGATACTGGCCAAGGCTCTTGACACCCCTATAGTGCCTTTTTTAGGTGATGTTCCGAAGACCAACTTACGACTGTAACAGCTACAAACAAATGCAATCTGAGGGTCTTGTTGCTCAACGCTAGAAGTCTAAATCTCGAAATGCACTCGTTTGAAGCACTCCTTAAAATGGAGAACATTGACATTTGTGCTGTAACAGAGACCTGGTTCAAGCAGAAAGCACTACCAGGCTATAACTCATTTCACACCTTTCAGCCCCAGAACTTGGACCAAAGCTCCAAAGGCAGTGGTGTTTCCATATTCATAAAGGATGCACACACCTCCAGACTGGTAGCCCAACATAATGCATCAGAGATACTTCAGGTGCAGCTAACATTGGGTAAGACAGCGATTCAGGTCTTAGCCTGCTATAGGTCCCCGACCATGTCCCAAGACTCAAAGTCCATGTTCTACAAAAGCAAGGTGAGGCCGATGCCAATGCCAATAAGGAGATGAACAGATATCCACAATAGAACAAACCAAACTGTTAGATACTGACCAACTCAAAAAACTGCAGAAAAGACTCTGTGACCACCTTTTCACGAACACTGCTTTATTGTTTGACCTAGGTTTCGTCCTTACGAACTTCCTCAGAATACAGTCTATCATTCTACCCCATTTATTTATACAGTGCTGATTATTCAATAATCATTTAATTAATGACCTAATTTCCCGCCATACATTCTTAAAAGGGAAATGGTATTATTCAAAAAATATATATTCTTGTTCATTTAAAATCAAGACATACAAGTACATTATTCTCTCATACACTTTACAATTTAATATATACAATCTAAAAAATTAACTTTCAAATTTCTAATAATGTATATCTAATTGTGTATATGAATACTTGTTTTTTCAATTTTACAATAATGTTGTAGTAAATGATATATTACCCTATTTAATACTATTTTGCTACATGTGTACCAATATAAGTATATTTGCTACCCCTATGGTATTGTTGAATATTTATATTTATAATTCTTTGTTGCCATGAATTCATTTATTAATGAAATATGTGTCATAATGTGTGCTACTAGTATATTTACTTATAAGCAAGAAGCTTAACTATATTATTTGCAATATTTGATTTATATCTATCTATTTCAATCAGTTAATATATTTATATTTTGATGTATAAAAATTGCACCCTATTAGTATAAATTACATATTTTAAATGTATATGTTCATAATGTATTCCAATATTTGATCTTATAATTTCATATTGTATTTAAATTATGTATTTATTAATATGATACCTTGTATATGGATATTATACTATATCATGCGTTATATATTCTATTTAATTTTAATATTGGCATAATACTCATGTATTCATTTATACCAGGTGGTATACATGCATTAAGCAATATTTGCCATTTTAATTCTTCCATATCCAAATGATATATGGTTGTCCTTCCTTGTGGATCTTGTTTAGTTTGAGTTACAACCATAAATTTAAAAGTATGATCTTTGTATTCCATAATGTGTCTTGCTAAAGCATTACTATTCTTCTGATGTTGAATATCCAATATATGCTCTTTAATTCTTTCTCTGAATTTTCTTTTCGTTTTTCCCACGTAAAATACCTTACACTGTTGACACAAGGCTATGTATACTATATTAATTGTGTGACAATTATAATGTCCGTGTATTGTTATATTGCATTCATTGATAATAATACTTGAACCTGTTACATGGATATAGTTACATGTCCTACATGCTCCACATTTAAAATTTCCTTTTCTTGCACTAGTACATTGTCCAGTATTTCTTTTGTGTTCTAATATATTTTTGAAGGAAGGACTTTTCTTATATACAAATTTTATGATTCCAAAAAATACTTGTCTCCCAATTTTGTCATTAACAAAAAAATCCCAATTTCTCTTAATAATACCTTCTATGTCTTTGGAACAGTCATCGAATTTAATGATATATAATGGAATGTTATTATTAAATTGCTCATCCATTCTATCTTGATTTTGATTCGATATTATACCAGTATTTAAAATTGCTGTATAAATACCATTCCTTCATTTGTTTATTATTTCTTCATATATCTGAACACAAAATTGTTCTGGATATCCCCTGTTCATAAAAAGCTGCATAATATATTTCATTTCTTCTATAAAGTCAAGCTCTTCACTGACCATTCTGGCCGCCCTGACCATCTGCCCCTTCACAATGGCTTTTTTCTGATGGTCAGGGTGCCAACTGTTGAAATGCAAGTACGCATTTGAAAATGTGGGTTTTCTATGTATTTTTGTATTCAACTTATTTGTTTGTTTGTCATGTGTTATATCCACATCCAGGTAATTAATATTGTTTTCTTGGACATTATAAGTAAACTTCAAAAATTTTACCGTACTGTTTATATACTGTAAGAATGTATCCAATGTGTTTATATTATTATTTGGATTCCATATAATAAAAATATCATCCAAATATCTGGTGTACATAATAATGTGTTCACGAAACTTTGTAGTAAATAGATAGTTTTGTTCCCAATAACTCATGATTAGATTTGCATACATGGGGGCACAAGGTGCCCCCATTGCTACTCCACTAATTTGTTGAAAATAGCTACCTTCGAAATATATATAATTGTTGTTCAGTACAATTTCCATTAAGTTTATTAATGTATTGATTTGATCTTGTTCATATAGCTTTGTCAAAAAAAGTTGTTCTTCCAGCCATAAAAGGCCTACATCATGGGGTATTGTAGTAAATAAACTTACTACATCTATCGTTATGAAAACATATTCTTTTTTCATATTGACTTTATTAAGTCTACTCAAAAAATCCCATGAATCTTTTGTGATGTAACTAAAGGATTTCATACTTTCCTTAAAAAAATGATCCAAGTATTTACTTATATTACATGTGACACTTCTGTTTCCATCTACTATGGGTCTGAAATCCAAGTTATCAAGACCTTTATGAATTTTTGGTATTCCGAAGATACCACTGATTACTGGATATTCATTTCTCAAATAGTTATACTCTGTTTCAGTGATGCCCCCTTGATATAACATATCTTCCAGCTTTGTATCAATTCTTTTATATGCTATATGTACTTGGTTTCTACTTATTTCTACATATGTTTTATTCATTAACATGTTAGTCATATATAAGCTGTAATCGTTATAGTCTAGTATGACTATACCATTACCTTTGTCAGGTCTCATGACTCTTAATGTTGGATCATTTTGTATTTCTTTCAAAAGCTGTTTTTCACTTGCTGTAATATTGACATATTTATTATATTTGTATTTTTTATAGAATTTTCTTATGTCATATTCAGTTCTCCTTTCAAATTGTGTTATTTCCTCATTCATGGGTGGATTGAATAAACTTGGTTTCGTGAACACATTATTTTCCCCAATATTACATTCATTATTATTATTGAAGTATACTTTTAAGTTTAATTTTCTAGAAAACAACTTTAAATCCAATATAGATTGTACAATATTGCCTTTAATACATGGGACAAAATTAAGTCCTTTTGAAAATAGATTTGCATGTGCTGTTGTGATATCCTTAGAGGAATAGTTATATATCGTATAATCTTGTTTTGTATTCTTTATAACAATTGGATGACTTAAAAATTGCACATTATGTACTGTTGGAATATCCATATTTGAACATATCATTGTTTCTACATCATAGGGTTGCTCATGATTGTCACATTGTGTAATATAATTGTCTGGATTTTGATTAATACAAAAGTTAACTGTATATTGCGAATAATCTAGCATATTTGTAATTTGCCTATCTACATTTGTTTCTATTCCATCATGTGCACCATTGCTGAAATGTACTTCATTGTATGGATACATACTTAATTCTAGTAGTATATTATCATCTTCATTATAATTATTCACTTGAACCAATTGTGTATCCAACCAACTACTATCATGATATTTTTCCACATATTTATCATCATCCATTACTTTCATGTCATTAATATGATCCTCAGAAGAAGGTGTAACCTTATTACTAAATATCTGTATACGGGCATTTGTATTTTCAAAGTTAGTACAAGACTTACTCATAATATTTTGTTGCAATGCTAAGTCCTCCACTGTAAAAGTTGCATATGGTGTTGGAATAACACTCGTGCCCGACTGTGCATTCGTAACTGTCTCAGTGTTCGATGTTAATTTCTCCGCTTTTTGCCCACAGAAAGTCCCAAAAAAGTCTGTTTTGGTCTGGCGCCTGTCTTTTGAAATTCCCGCTGGTTTTGTGTTTCACCTTGATTCCTTAACCGGTCTGACCATCTTCCGCCTTCTTCCGTGTGCTCTTCGCCTTCCATCCGGGTATCATCGTCATCACCCTCTACCGGTGGAATGACGTCATTGTTGTGGGTCAAATGTTGTTTTGTTGGACCATTGCTATAGTTACTGCTACCTGGATTCGCTGATTTGGGATATGCTTGTTGTTGAGCATAAACTTGAAGGTCTTGTTGGATTTTATTACTTTTCTTCCGAAAGATGACATCGCAGCATTTGGTGACATCTGTTGTAATAAATGCATACTGCTCGTAAACTTTTTCGAACGATGGATCTTGAGATATATTATTGTTAAGTTCTTCTATTTGATTAAAGAGTTCTGAGATGTGAATGTCATTATATTTCATTATAATCTCCATCAGTCGAGTGCCACAATTATCAAACAGTGTATGTAGATCTTGAAGCATATGCTTATTGTCAGTACAACCATTCGGGTACCTCCAAAGCCGTAAGCCTTTAGGAATGATACCCAATTCTATGTTCCGCTGTAAATAACTATTTTCTAATTGTAGCCGTTTCAATTTAAACAGTTTTTTCTCAAAGGTTTTTAGCATACTCTCTAAGGGTTTTATATTGTATATAGTTTCCGTTGTAATATTTTGTTTAGTTAAACCAACTGAGAAAGAGTATTTGTGATTTCTCCAACTATTAACATCTTGTACCATAAGTTCTTTTTCACCGTATTCTTTATTACCTTGAGTGTTCATATCCGTTGCTATTGGTGGTGTTGGTTGTGTTAACGGGAACCCCAGACTGTTCCCTGTTTGCGTGGAATTCACATTGTCTCTAGTCAACAGTTGTTGTATAAGAACCGAATGTTCTTTTAAAGTATCTTGAATATGCTGTAACATACCCCCGACATCTACCGAACCACTCTCGCTCGCCATAACCAGGAACCAAATAAACTGTAACTTGTTGTACAAAAGCATGTTCATGTTCCTAAGCACCCTGGAGAATATCAAGGTCCAACCTAACACTCACATACTGGGTGACTTCAACTACCCCTCCATTAACTGGGAAAACTATACATGTACCAGTTCACTTGCCCAACGTTTCCTGGAATTCGTTAATTCCAATGTCCTGAACCAGCTCATTCTTACCCCCACTAGAGGTAGCAACATCCTTGACCTGGTCATTAATAACATGGGCAACTGTTGCTCTATACCAATAGTCAATTCCTCCCTGGTTAGATCCAACCACAAACTAATCACCTTGGAAATACACCTCCCTCCCACCCCCCCCCCCCCGCAAAGGTAACCACCATGAAAAACTTCACCAAAGCTAACTATGGGCTCCTAAAAACAGAGGTGGCTAACTTCATGGCACCCATGCAGTTGGAGAACATCTGCATGACCACTGAATCATACACTAATGCCCTGTACAAACACATACACAAATGCATGGATCTTGCCATACCCAATAGAACCAAGACACTCTCCTCCAAAAAAGGAAGCAAAACTGGTGGTCCCTTGCCATAAACAAACTCTACAACAGAAGGAGGAAACTGATGTGGAATAAGGTGAAGTCCCAAGACTGGCAAAACTCCCTTATCAGCCTCAACAAAAATTTGAGATCCCTCATCAAATCCTCTAAAGCTAGCTATGAAAACAGAATTGCAGCAGATAGTAAAGACAACCCCAAGGCCTTTGATAGTTATGTAAATAATCTCCATGGCAATACCCAGATTTTCTCAGAGGTATTGCACAATGGCACCTCCTACACCAAACCCACAGATATTGCCAATATACTGGCTGACAGATTCAGTGCCAACTTTACCCCTCTCTCCCCCACCAAAGAACCAATCACAATACCAGTAGATTGCCAGGCACCCAGTATTACTGCTGCACAGGTTAAAACAGCACTGTCCAAGGCCAAGAATGCAACCTCTATGGGACATGACAATATCCCTGGCTGTGTTCTACATGAACTACAGAGTGAACTGGTACCTCACCTATGTGCCCTGTTCAGTCATAGCCTCACCTCAGGCTTTGTTCCTACTGAATGGTGCACTGGTACAGTTATCTCTCTCCACAAAGGAGGAGCAACTACAGACCCTGTGAACTATCACCCCATTAACCTGACAAGTCTGATATGCAAAACTATGGAATGCATCATTATGGATCTAATAAACAAGGATATAGGGAATCTCCAAACTCTGGATCCTACACAGTTTGGTTTTGTGAGGGGTAGATCATGCCTGCTCAGCCTGGTTGACTTCTTTGAGTTAGTCACCAGAGCTGTGGATGAAGGCAAGGTGGTTCGTACAGCATACCTTGATCTAGCCAAGGCCTTTGATACCATTCCCTACTTAGGAATCATAGAAAAACTCACTAACCTAGGCATCAACCCCTAGATCACTAGGTGGATTGTAAACTGGATCACAGATAGAACCCACAGTGTGAAAGTAGCTGACTCTAAGTCAGACTGCTGACCAGTCACGAGTGGAGTCCCACAGGATTCAGTCCTGGATCCTCTCCTGTTTGGTATCTACTTCTCGGAAGTCCAGGCCAACACAAAGGGACTCTGGCTTACAAAGTTCACAGACGATTGCAAGAAGGGTGCCATAATTAACTCCCCAAGTGATGTTGACATCCTACAGAAAGGCCTCAATGAGACCAATGACTGGTGTCAGAACCATGGTCTTAAGCTCAATGCCAAAAAATGTGTCGTCATCCCTTTGAGAAAAACCCAGTTTCCATGAATTACCACATCAATGGTAGTCCACTGAACACAGAAGGCATTATAAGAGATCTGGGAATACAGGTTGACAGCAACCTCTCTTTTGAGCACCACATTGCCACTGTGGTCAGAAAGTCCTTCTGTGTGGCACATCTCATTACTAAGGGTTTTGCATCCCATTATCTCATTAGGCAAATCCTTGCATGTACCTCATAGACACCTGCAACAACTGGAGAGGCCTCAAAAGTACCTTACAAAGAGGATCCCACGTCTTAAACACTTGTCCTATATGGACAGACTTAAAAAACTCCAACTATTCTCTGCCTCATATCGCCTACTTAGAGGTGATCTCTGCTTGACTTACAAAGCCATGTCTAACCCAGCTCTGTTAGAAATGCTCCAACTAAAGAAATCCCAATCCCTCTGCACTACATGCTCCAGAGACCTCAAGCTCTTTACCACAATCAGTAGAACAAGCTGGAGGGACAGGTTCATAACCCAGAGGCTGCCCATGCTATGAAATAGACTTCTCAAACATGTAAAGTGGAGCGCCTCACTGCCTCTCTTCAAGAGAAATCTTGATGAGTGGATGGGAAATAGAAAATTCACCCCGGGGATCACTCCAGTGGCTCTACTCGACAGAGGCACTGGGAACTAAGGTCAGCTGGCATGATGGCAGGGTAATTCTATGGGCTAGGATTGTAAAGGCTCCAGAGTCATAAGCCTAGTACACACCTTTGAACCTATGAACTTATGAGCTATGGGGGCATGTTGTGCCCCCACATATACAAATATTGTGGTACAGGTATGGGAATGGAAATGTGTATTTAATTCCCCATTTGTTCAATATTTTAAATATTACAAGTGATATTTGGATGATATATGTATATTCTGGATTGGCACAAAATTAAATATAAGTGAGTTTATTGAACATATAGGCTCCACTACAGACTTTCTCAAATTTACTTATATTATCACTGAGGATTCAGTGAATTACTTGGATGTTAATATACAGAAGGTAGAACATCCACGGGTATTTGAATTCAGGGTGTATTGAAAAGAAACCTATTCTAATGCCTACCTTTATAACATGAGTGCCCACTCTTATAGGCAAAAGAGGAGTATTGTCAAAGGACAGTTTATTAAAGCATCAAGAATGACTACTAGTGAACAAGACTTTAATGAAGAATGTACACTATTAAAAAATATGTTTTTGGAGAGATGATATCCATCACAGTTGGTGGATGAAATGTTGAAAGAGGCCAAGGAAGGTCGAAAAGGCAAATTTGTCCCTATTTTAGGGAAAATATGTGATCCTTAAAACACCAGGCCGCCATAATGATGAAGAAGATAAACAGGAGGGGAAAGACTTTAAAGGGGCTTTAGTATTGAGCTGCAGTTGTGAAGCCAACCTAATTAAAAATGTTATTAAGAACAACTGGGAGAGATTTGCTAGGTTTTCAGACTTAGACCTTGTATTTAAGAACCCCATTAAATTTGTTTTCAGGAAAGGATGCAATATCAAGGAAATTTTAGAATATGATAAAAATAAGTTTAATGCACCCAATAGGAGAAGAGTTGGTTTGTTTAAGTGTGGGGCTTGAGCTTAGTATCCCTATATGTCCAACAGTGAAGCTGTTTATATCAAATGTTGGGATAGATATACAGAAGCTAGAACCTTCACTAATTGTGAAATTGCAGGAGTTATTTATCTTGATTTGTGTCAAAAGTGTGATATATTTTACATAGGGAAGACTGAGCACAAGCTCAAAAGGAGGATCTATGAACATATGCATGAAAGTAGGATGAAAGAGGCTACAAACACATTATTTAAGCACACCTTGGGTTGCAAACATGCAGCATTTACTTTTTTTTTGTATTAGAATAGATTTTATAGGATCCTGGGGGGGGGGGGCATGGGGGACTAAGATAGAATATAGGGAAATATATTGGCAATTGTTTCTTGAAGCCAGTAGAGTCCCTGTTCTAAATGAATATGTGTCCCTTGCCCCTGCCCTTAAGCTTAGAGCAGCTAGATTATAAACATTATTTTATATGACATTTAATTGATGTTTTTTTTTTTTTTTTTTTTTTTTTAGGTTATAATAGAGTGGTATTACTTTTAGTGGTTGATACTTGTAACATTGCTGCAGTTCTCTTTTTTCAATTGAATGCTGTTTCACAAAAGGACACTAGGTGGGGGTATTTGTGTAGGTTTTAATGTATTTACATTTGAGGTTTTAATACATATGTTTTTAATGGCAGCATTTTATAGGAACAATACACAAATGTTTTATATTTAATTGTGTTTATTTATTTATTAAACTACATTACATACTAATTTATTACCATATTTTAACTGTTATGAAAAGTTTTCTGTTTCGTGATACATTTGTTTTAAACTGTGTTCCTTTAAATGAGGATGGACAATTAGTGTTAATTAATTGCAAAGTGTGTTTAAAGAATTGTGGGTATGTAGTCTGTTATCTGATGAAGTCCTATATATAGGTACAAAAATGCAGTGAGTCAGTTAATGCATTAAAATGTATTGGAATAAACCAGTATTTCAACTTTTAAAGCTTCTGGGTATTCTCTGGACTTCTTACAGTGCTTGCTGTAGTTTTTTGAGTTACCTTCAAGGTAAACCTACATAATTGAATGGACAGCCTCAAATTCTGTCTGCTCTATCGTCTCTTGCCCTCCCTGAGGTTAGAGGGAAATTTTGAATAGGATTTTTTGGCTGGGCTTGATATCTTCTGCAGATTGATTGCCTAGTACTTACCTATGAACCTAAGAACCTAGCCAACATTCTGGCATTAACAATAAGCTAATGAAACTAAATGTAAACTCCTGTGTTACCCACTGAATAGCAAACTGTCTAATAGGCAGAACCTAGTGTGGAAGGCAAGCTGTTTTCAAAAACAAATAGTTACTAGCAGTGTCCCCTAGGAATTGGTCTTCGGGCCACTTCTCTTTGGTATTTACTTATCTGATGCCAAGGCTGACATCAAGGGCTTGTGACTGACCAGTTTTGCATAGGACTGCAAACTTGGGGCTGTTGTTAATTCTCTGTCTGATTTCCAGATTTTTCATGAGGGACTATCATGTACAGATATTTCGTGTCTGGACCATGGTGAAAACTGAATACAGAGAAATGCAACAATATGTCCCTTGAAAAAACTGGGCACCCATGCAACTACCACATATATAATGGCCCTTTTAAAGCTGACTAAGCACTCATTGAATATGAGCTATGCTTTGATCACCATGTGTCCACTGTTGTTAGAAAATCTTTTTACTTAGCTAGTCTAATAACTAGAGGCATTTCTTCCTAATCTAAGGACGTTATCATTCCTTTCTACTACTGCTCCATCAGGCCCCTAATAGAGTATAATGGCCCCTTTGATATATAATTGTCTAAACTACTGACACAGCTTGAGGGACTGCAGCATTTTCTCATTCTTTGAACTACCCAAATCATCTTAAAGTGTTCTTTCTCTCTATCTCTCCCTTTTCTGTGCCCTACATACTCTTAACAGGTTACTTCTTTCTAGTCTACAGAGGTTCGAAGACTCCAGTCCTATGTGACATCCTGTACATGTGCAAAACTAATAACATCTTAAGCACCCACTCAAGAAATCTTAACTTCCACCAAAACTTAAATAGGACCTGCTGCTGAGATGAAGATAGATAGATAGATAGATAGATATATAGATAGATAGATAGATAGATAGATAGATAGATAGATAGATAGATAGATAGATAACCCAGAACATTCCTCTTCTATGGAATAGACTTCCTTTGGGTATAAAGCGGTGCTGGTCCCTTAAGCCATTTAAGCATAACCTGAACAAACAGATGGGCAGTTGTAAATACGCCCTGGGTCCAAACTCTTAAGCCCTCATTGAAATGGGTAAAAAATAAATATAAATCAGTCATGTCACTGGCTATCTACAATTTAGGATATTGTGGCTAGGCTGTCAGAATTTTCTATTTTTCTGTTTGGCTGACATTTTTTTCTGAACTCATAGGACTCGCATTATCAAATCTATCACTTCTAATAAAGAACCACATTTTACAGAAGTTCACCTTAACAATGTGCCTTTCCTGTGGGACACCTTCAATCTGAACTCTGTATTCCATTTTTAGTTTTTTTAATGCAAGGTGGACCTTCTATTTTGACAGGAGTCTCCCTAAGTGTGATTTTACTGTTTCCATTAACTGAAGGATGTACATAAAGTCAATATTACAACAGGCATGCGTTCTTTCTCTCTCATAAAGAAGCTAACAATTATAATTGTTTTTGTGTTAACCTAGAAAAATAATTTCTGCAGTTTATAGAACTAATTAAATGTACTGAAAAAAAAAGAAAAGAAAAAAAAAAGATGAAATATCCTGCCAGAAACAAACATAGCAGCATTCTGATTACTGCTGTGACATTTGTGACAAATTACTTATTTCTCAGTTGGCTTAAGTTAACCTTATTGGCTAGGCTCTGCAAGAAGATACCTTTTAAGTTGCTGTTATTTTACTTAGCTTTTGCGATTTATTGGCTGTGTCCATAGACACTTTTAACCTAGGTCTAAATACTTAACTTATGTTGTTAATACAGCTGATGAAATAGTACTTGCTTCATAAAGTTGTTGTATCTGTTTTTTTAAAAATTTGGAAACAATCTACTACAATACTGCTGCAAATGTTTGATGTTTAGTTGATAACTCCTTTCTTTTCCATTTTCCTAAATGCCACCACAAGTATGGCTTTGATCCTCATTTATAGAATTCATACATATTTATCTTTGGGTAACAAAATTGCCTTCTAATTGCCATTAAAGGTATTAAAAATTAATCTAATTTCTCTTACATGTAAGTTGCACCAGAGCATGAAATGTATGCAGAATAAATGTTCCCTTCATAATAAAATTATTGCTTAATTTATCCGCAGTGTTTTTAAACATATGGCAAAAACCCCTTGCCACTATGTCTTGCTTAGCTGAATAAGAAGCAGTCTGCCATAATTTGTCGCATAATTCTAATAAATGTTGGCATGGCAATGTCATTGTCTGTATGTAAATACAAGGTTTGGAATAGTTTAACAACCAAAAACCTGTTGTATTCGGCAGTGGCTGTTTAATTCATAGTATTACAACTCTTGACCTGGTATCTTATCTAGCTATCATAAAGTTAAGGAACTCTCTGATAAGATACTGAAAATAAACCTTGCAGTCTGAAAATCACTGTTATTGAATTTGCAGCATGAAATGCCACTAGCACTTTGTCATATTAATTGCAAAGTTGTATGCCAACACACACACATAAATATTTCCTGTTCAAAAACAACAAACTGGAATATCAGTGAACAATAAATGTCAGCAGATATAAATGTTATGCTTGCCTTGGCTGACACTGAATAACTCCTGTAACCAGCCCAAAATTGTTCCATATTTATATATATATATATATATATATATATATATATATATATATATATGAAAAACTTTATTGGACTATTTACACAATTAAAATTTTTCATAAACTAAGTTTCCTTTTTTCTTTTAAATAGGTATATTTTAAACAGAATATTTTCTAAAGACATTTTAAACATTGAAATAACAGATAAACAATGCATCAACCTTGATAGTGGCTCTTTTTTTTTTGTAATTTTGGTCTTTTTTTCAGTATTTCAATGCTCTCGAATTCCAGCATCTATATTTCAATCAGGCGCCCAATAAAACACTGAAGTTTCCCATTCTGGATATCAGTTCTAGTTTGTTTCCCTCTTTATTATACAGAAAAAATATTCTCCTGAGCAATCTCAAGTATTGCATAATTTCAGATCTATATGAGAATGCAATTGGCATTAGAAACACTGTAAAGAATTTGCTGAATATGCATTTGGTTACTCAGTCAGCTCATGTTTCTATCTTGTATACACACTACTCATAATTGCCATGTATAAATAATGGTTAGGCTGGATATATCTGCTCATAATCCTGTATTCTGTTTCCATCTACCCATAGTCTTGGGGCAGCTTTAGAACACATATATTACATCAATCTTTGGGGTATCACACTTCTAGCACCTCATGTCTGACATCCTTCCTTCTCTGTATAATTTGTATGGGGTTAAATTCAATAAGTGTAATTACCTTACCTGGTGATCCCCACACTTTACTCCATTTCATTATGCTCCCCATCTTCTGCTTTACCTTCTATTTCTTAATGACAGTGTTCCTAGGGAATAGCAACACACCGTAATACTTTGATTACTGTGTGCTCTTTCCTGTTCTAGCAGTTTTGTAACATTATACCTCCCTCTCTTTCTTACTTTCTTTTTTAATCCCTGTCCATGTCTGCTACGGTGATGTTGTTTTTATTGGTTTCCCTACTATGACAGTAAACCTCATTAACTACATTTCTGATTGATCACAAGTATACCATAGTTGCTCTGGGAGATCATACAACTGCCTCAGATATTGAAAGGTAAATGAAATCAGGAAGTTTGCACCCTGTATAATTCTAGGCTATGTACTTATAACTACTTCCAGATGCCTCTTCTCTCCTGTGCTTCCAATATCTCACTCAATCAACTTCAGTTTTCTTGGACTTCCCCAAATATTGTAAGAGGGATTAAAGTCACATGCCCTATCTCCTCCATGTGCTAACTGCTTCCCAGAATTGTTTACCTATTTTGTAAATGCTGTCTAACATTATTTGTCTCTGGTTTTGGTTTGTAGCTCATTAGCTCACAAGTATTGCCTAATATTAAATGCTAAAACCTAGGTTGCAAAATGCTGGTGACCCCTTTCCCCTTGAGCCATAGGTACGTGTGTTTTAGTTTTTGATTTTCTGCTATCAGTCTCCTCAGTACATGGTTATTATTATGCATTGTTTGTCCTGTAGTACCCTGTTTTCTTTACTTACTGGGATGTATCTTAAGGTGATTAACACATGGAGTAATCATGACTTTAACAGCCTAATCCTCCCTGTTAATGTACAGGATTTACATATTTTTTCTTTCAGTATTTAACTGATTATCCTCTGTCTCATGTTGCTTAAATGCATTTGTACTGCACTAATAAATTTGTTACTTATCTTCAGTTTCACATAGCTGGGATAATTCATTTCTCTAATCAGGCTGCAGGGACCTTTCCTTTTTTTTTCTCCAAAGCACACTCCAAAGCACACAGCCACACTTTTTTTTCCTCATTGCATATGTTGTTGTTGTGTCTTTCGGCTTTTCCTGGTTAGGGGTCACCACAGTGGAACTCCGGTCTGCTAATGATTGGCAGCAGATTTTTACGTGCCGAGTTGCCAGCTCTGACGCACAACCTTCAACGAAGGTACGCCCATTCATGCATGTCTCCACACAGAAGACGCTATAGCTGAGAATCGAACAGGACAACGTCTTACTGTGAGGCGACAATGCTACCGCAGCACCACCACCGCAAACTCTTTGAATAATGTTAAAACAGCTGTGCTAAGTCATTCCTCTAATAGCCAGTCTTATGCAATGAGTAGGAACTTTTTCCTTGTCTTTCCCCTGCTTTGAAGCAATTAAACTCTGTCTAATGTTAGCTGGTAACTCTTCTATACAGAAATAATTAATCCTGGAAAAAAGGGATATTTTTGTCACGTTACTGTTTTAATGGAATCCTCCTGTAAAATCCTGCAATTAAATCTAACTTTAAATATTAATTTGCTGTCTAATGCGTTCTACTATGAGATACATTTATTATCGGTTATCCATCCTCTTTTTTAATAAGCACACAATGAGGGGCCATTCTAATGAGTCAAATGTTTTTCTTATATTGAATAAGATTGCCTCCACTTCTTCCAATGTCTTACCAAATCCATGCATAATTAAAGCTACCTCCCACAGACTACCAGACATATGTCTCTCCCAAATCCATTCTGCTTAAGTTGCATTGATTTTTCCTAGCCTTCTAGCCAGTTTGTTTGTCTTTTCAGCTTTTCCCTGTTAGGGGTCGCCACAGTAGAATTCTGGTCCACTAATGATTGGCAATAGATTGTTTTATGGTGCCGAGTTGCCAGCCCAACACCCAACCTTCAGTGAAGGCATGCCTATTCGACCATGTCTTTTGGAGGCCGCTTGACCACAGGGAGGACATGCAGACTCCACACAGAAGGCACTTCAGCTGAGAATCGAACAGGAGAACCTCTTGCTGTGAGGCAACAACACTACCGCTGTACCACCACAGCTATAGCCTTCTAGCCAGTGTCTTTCCTAATATTTTGGTATCTGCATGTGACAAAAAGATGGGAAGAGAATTGATTGCATCCAGTTAGGTTTGCTGTTCTTTTGTGTGGGACCATAATTCTGGTTTCATCATTGATAGCATAATGATATGGTAGTTTTAATGTTGTTAAATATTTTTCTACTTCTTTTCCTAAGACATTCTTTCCCCACCTGTAAAACAGTACCATGAAGCTAGTCAGCTCTGGATTTTATGGAAATGCAGTGATTTAATTGCAGACAAAACTTTTGTAACTCTCTATCTCATTTCTGCAGTATGACTTAGTCAATTGCACTTTCCTTTGGATAAGACTGTGATACTGACTTTCATCATGTGTGATGGTATGTTATGGTCAGTTCTGATATTGTTAAACATTTGTACTAGTTCTTTCCCTAAGACATCACTTCCCTGCTTCTAAACCTCCATCAAAAACATCCAGTTCAGGTATTTTATGTCACTGCAATGATGATTTAATTGCAGACAGAATTCCTCCTATCTCTATATTTTTTCCAGGATCAGATTTATTTGTTATTTAATACTGAATACTTTTTTATTATTATTAATTAATGCAACTGTCAACCTAACTCTCCTTTCCTTGTGAAAATACTAAATTTCCCCAGATGTCAGCAGTTCTGCTTCAGTTAACATTATTGACAGGTACTATATTTCTGCTTTTAATTGGGCCTCCTCTAACTTTCCTTCATTCACCTCTTTCTGCATTCTTCAATTACATGTTTCTATTCATCTTTGTACTTTCACTGCCAGTTCTGGAGATGTTAGTTTTACATGTCTCTTCTCTTCTGCCGTTATATTAGCTGTGTGTACTACTTTCATTATTCCCACCATAAGGGTGCCTCCCACGTTCTCTTGTTGCCTTTGATTGTCATTGAGTACCTTCATAACTATACTTTTTTTTTCTTTGTCTAGACTCTTCATCCCTTCTTCTATTGTGGTCCCATTTCCATACCTTTCAGTAATATCTTCATTAGCCTGAATTATATCAATGATAACAGAATATAGTCTGAAATGTTTCTTTCTTCTGTTTCAATCCCAGAAAAAAATGGACCCATGATCCTCTTGAGTAAGTACTACGTCTTTACAACTACCCTACCCTATTTTCAGTATCACCATAAAATGTATCTTGCTATTCTTCAAAGTTTTTATACCTCCATAAATCAATCATTTCTCACTGTTTCTATAACTCTTTTCCTTGCATTACTGTGGTATTCATTCTTTTCAAAAAGCCTCCTAACTCTCTATTGTGAGTTAGACTGAAGTCCCCTCAAAAACTGGCTTAAATGTTAGGGGCTATAAGACAGTCATCTCTGAAAAACGTCATAGAAATCTGGATAACCCAATATTTTCCACTATCCATTTACATTAAGTAATTCTCCATTTCCACGTAATCTGTCTCCACATTCAAGTAATTTCATCCCTTTATGTACTGATACTTAGATCTTTCCCAAATTCAATGGCTATTGTTCGCTTGCCACTCCACCCCACCAAAAAGACACACACACACACACACACACACACACACACACACACACACACACACACACACACACACACATACACACACACACAAACACACACACACACACACACACACACACACACACACACACACACACACACACACACACACACACACACACACACACACTGTAATCTACAAGATACCACTGGGAAGTTATTGCTTTTTTTAATTCCCCCCCTCACGTCTCATATCTTTTGACATAGTTTCCTATAAATGAGCTATGTTATAGTTTTCCCTATCCAGTTGCTAAAAATGTTTTTTTTTTCCTGATAGGATGTGAACTGCAATTTTTTTTTTCCTAATCGGATGTGAACTGCAATCAGTATACCAGGGTACCAGTTTTATCCCTTTGGTTTTGTTTGCCTTGTACTTCATTGTTGAACAAGCCCTTCTTCTTCCCCTTTCCAGAATCAGTTCTTTGCAGTAACATCTGAGCTGGAATCCCCTACTGAGTATCCTTTGGTGAAAGATGTGAAGCACTTCCTAGACTATGTTCAGACAAATGCCAAAACAGAATAATAGTCCTCCAGGTATCACCCAACCAATTTACTGATAATAATAGTTATCCCTACCTCTTAAGCTAATCACAATGTTAGTCATGAAACACAATAAATACTAATTCTCTTTGTTCACCATTTTTATTAAACCCTTGATAAATCTCTTGCCTTACTGATCTTCAGTTTTTGAGTCACAAATTCAAAGTGCACAAATCACCTTTCCTCTTCAAGTAGGCCTGTTTGAGGCCTTGTCATTGGGTGGTATAAAAAGATCATAGCTGGTTGTCTTAAAACTATTTAAGTGCTGCCAAAAATTAAATTTACTATTCTAAGAGGCATAGTTTCCACTCTGTTATTAACATTACTGTAGAATTCAGATTTATGAAGGAAAGGGATGCTACATTATTTAATAACTATTGTTTTTAACTATTATTTTTGAAGCTTGCTCTTTAGGATCTTTGCCATATCTCTCTAACCTCATGTAGTACTATTTTCTATTATGTCTAGTTCATGCACAACATACAGTCACATATTCATTCTGATTAAGAGGTTTTGTCTGAGGCACTGGTTCGCCAGTTTATATGTTGTTCATGCTCTTCTTGTCTGCTTACATGCAGTCCCATCATTCACTGAAACAAGTTCCATAATCCTGTGCACCACCTATTGTCATAAACACTTTTGGAAGCTATCAGATGGGTTGTAAAAAGGTGAATGAGTAGCATAAATATTAAAATATACATTTAATATCTCCCATTTTGTAGATGAACCTGATGGCCTAGTGATGTTTTAGCTTGCTAGGGTGCAACATATTCTATTAGGTACACTGCATAGATGATGCACTGTTAATATCAATGCTTTTAACATCAGTTGTTTTGGTCAATTCCTCAACTAAACATATTCTATATCCTCTGGTGATGGCTTCCAGTTTCCTTTTGCATACCACTTCTCTTTTTGTTTTCCCCCATATGTTATACATAAACCAAACAACGCATGTATCCCTCCAAATTCTGACTCCATTAATAGTATTACATAACATTAACACTCTGCCTTTTACACGGAGTCATGGCAGTTGGCATCTGCCTTTTTAATTAAGCACTATTATTTTCTCCTACTGTTATTTGTAAAGTTACCTCTATGCATTCTGCAGAAAATTTCCACTAAATATTTTAGCTTGAAGGCTAAATGAGAACAATATTCTTTATGACTGACAATTTGTTCTAATTATAGTACCCTCCTGTTACCTTATCTCTGCTTTCACAACTTAGTATTGTTAATACTTACATTTCCAGGGTTGTACTGTATTCAATGTGCAAAGACCAGGTATTTGACTTATAAGCCACCAACTGCTATCCTTCTTAACTTAGTCTGTGTAGAATAGTGTGTGTATGTTGTACTTTAAGAAGCGTTTCAAGGTTGGCCCGTGCATATAAATAGCCAGCATGTGCTAGCTTCAGTGCCATTTTGTGAGTGCAGCCAGAGAGTGAGCATGTATGAGTGTAATAGCTAGTTTGTTTATACGTTTATCTAAGTTAAAGTTAATAAGCCTCAGTTCTGATGTGTTTGTCATAATAAAGCTGTTTGACAAGAACTGACAAAGACTAGTCTATTTTATCCTGACTAGAATGACATGGTGTTAGAACTGGGATTCCAGAGATTGCTTTTCAGAGCTACAAGGTGCAGAGTTAACAGTGAAGGTAAACTAAGAGAAACAAGCACAGATAAAGGGCCGGAAATGAACCAAAGGTAATGAAAGCTTGCACAAACTATTTAGTTTATAAAAATATAAAACAGCAAATTACAAGGGCACAAACCGCACTGTTAAACAAGCAAGAGGCAAAAAAAGGTTTATTAATTAAACAAAATGTTTAAAATTAAAATATTTGATTAAATGATTATCAGAAAAGCACATAAGGGGTTCAGAATTTCCTTGGAATTGCAAAACAAGCATTTTTATAGCAAAACGGGTAAGTTTAGAGTAAGATGAGCACAAGAAAAGTATAATGGGCACGGGAAAATATTAAACGAGCAAAATGAATATAACAAAGGGGAAAAAGGGCATATTAAGCATAAATAAAGCAAGGCAATTGCATGCTTTTGGCAAAGTACTGTGTTTTGGCATAACTACTACTTTGCATTGTATTCAGAGAAAAACTAGAGTTATTCAAAGTATCGCAAAGTGTGTTAAAAATGCTTACAGTGTGTGCTTATTATTGTGCATTTATTCCGAAGAGTTTGTGTGGAACTATTTTGTGAAGTGCAGTCAAAATACAGCCATTTTGAAAAGTTTCTTGTGCTGGGTGTGTCTATTCACAAGTTGCCATCATTACAGAGCATTTCTTGCACTGTAAATAGCTATTTAGCAAAGTACAGACATTTTGGGGGAAGTTTCAGTGTGCTGTGAACTGTTTATTCGCAAAGTGCAGTTACTTTGAAATATTTCTTACTCTGAGCTTCTTTTGCACAATTTATTTGCACAGTGTAGTTATTTTGAAATGTTTCTTACAATGATAAGTGACCTTTAGAGTACAGTAATTTCTACAGAATTACAGTCCCCAAGAGTCATATTTTGCAATGTTTCTTACTCTAAGAAGAGGTGATTTCTTACAGTACAGTAATTTCAAGAGTATTACAGTGCCCAAGAGATTTATTTTGCAAAGTTCTGTTATTCAGAGGCTTGTTGCGCTATTGGGCATAGTTACAAATACTGGTACCATCTTCTTTCATATGTACATGTGAGTATGTTTGTGCATACTTGCAAAGGCCTTCACTGGTATGTGTTAATATAGCTGATGGATTTGGAAAACTCTCACCATTGGTGTTTGATCAGAATATTGCAGAGAAATGGAGATTATATGAGCAAGAGTATGATATTTTTATACAAGCAGCTTATTCTGACAAAGATGCATGCACCAGGACATCCATTTTGCTAAATCTACCTGGGTCAGAGGCCATTGAAAGAATGCGTTCATTTGTGTATGCACCAACAGTATATGAGGGAGAAGGTGAAAACCATCATATTGTTGTGCAGAGTGAATCAACAGAAGACTCTGAATGTTTGAAGTGCAAATTCAGGGAAATGTGTCATCCCCAAATAAATATTACATTAGAGAGGCATTTGTTTTACACAAGAGATCAAAAACCTGTTTTTTTTTGCAGCTTATGTGGCTGACTTGAGAAACAATGATAAAATGTGTTGCTCTGATGACTTAAAAGATGAGTTGATAAAGGGCAGGCTTGTGTGTGGTATTAATAGTGCTGCAGTGAGAAAGATTTTGCTTCATAACAGTGATTTAATGCTGAGCAAAGCTATTGAGATTTGTCAAATCCATGAAGTTACAGAAAGGGACACAAGTATGCTTGCAAGTGACAAGAGCATGGTTTCAGCAGGGTCCAGAGCAAATGTAGACAGCATGCAACATATGACTACTAGCAGAAGCAGGCCTAAGCACATGGCAGCTGCCACTCCTACAGGTTTACCTTGGGAAACCCCATCGTTTTCCAGCAAGTTCTAAATAAAAGGACATGCGCAGTGCAGTACAAGGGTGAGCCAGCAAAACCCAAATTCAGCTTTATTGTTAATTGTCACAATTGTGGTGCCAATCATGAGTCTAAAGAGAAAAATGCTTGGCATTTGGTCGGCAATGCCACATGTATAAAAAAATGGAACCATTTTCAGAAGTTTTGCAAATCAAATAATCCTCACACAGTTATAAAGAAGGGTCAGTCGAAAAAGCAAGTTGATCATATACAGAGCTGCAATTCTACTTTCGCTGTAGATGGTGTATCAGTAATTGGTGAAAAGGTTGATGCAGTTCATTTATTGGCAAAGGATGAAGTGTTTTGTACTGTCCAGATCAATGGTAAATTCATTGAGGTTAAAGTGGACACTGGTTCAAAGGGCAATGTTATGTAAGCAGACACATTTGCTAAGGTGAGAACTGATGAACAACTCAATGTGGCTAGTTGTGCGAAACTTGTTGCTCATAGAGGTGAAGATATTCAAACCAAAGGCTCAGTAGTGCTTTCATGTTATTTGGCTAGGAACTGTTACAGCTTATTATTCTATGTAGTCTGAAGACCTGTGCAGTCATTATTGGATCTCTGAGACTGTTTGAGAATGAATTTGCTTTCTTTTACCAAAGACGTTCATCATATAAGCACATGTCCTAGTTCCAATTTTACTGAAGCTATTTTCTCAGAGTATGATGATGTTTTCAATGACAAATTGGACAAACATCCAGTTCAGTATTCCATGAAGTTATACCCAGAGGTCAGCCCAGTAGTCAGATCAGCAAGAAAAGTCAAAGCTCAGTGGATAAAATGGTGCAGCAAGGTGTCATTTGTTCAGTTACAGAACCAACTGAATGGGTGTTATCCATGGTAGCAGCCAAAAAAAAGGCTCAGACAAAATCAGAATATGTATTGACCCAAGAGATTTGAACAAAGCATTAAAGAGACCATATCTTCTAATGCATACAGTCGAGGAAGTTGCAGCCCTAATATCAAATGCCACTGTTTTTTCTGTCTTAGTTGCAAAAAGGTCATTTTGGCAAGTGATGCTTGATTGCAAATTCTCATTACTGACTACTTTCAGTACCCCATTTGGCAGATATAGATTTCTCAGGATTCATAGATTCATAGATTAATACTAGGCTAACTGCCCTTGTGAGCCATTTTAAGCCTAGCCAATTATCCCTTGTGAGACTCAAACCCTGTACCTTGTGTTTGTACAGCAAACACCTTAACCATTAGGCCACCCTCCCAACCCCAGCACCATTTGGAATAAATTCTGCAAGTGAAGTCTTCCAGCGTGCAATGGAGCAAATTTTTTTTCAGGTTATCCTTGTGCCATAATAGTTGATGATTTATTGGTTGGAGGCAATGGTGAAGCAGAACATGACAGAACCTTAAGAAAGTTCTAGATAGAGCATGTGAAGTGAACTTAAAGCTCAGTCCTGTGAAGTGCAAATTCAGACTACCAGAAGTTTCAATATGTAGGTCATTTCCTTACTAGCACTGGCTTGAGACCAGACCCATTCAAGCAAGCAGCCATTCTTGATATGCCAGCATCAGGCTCTACAATGGTTTCTTGGTATGGTCAAGTTTTAGGCAACTTTATACCAGACTTCAGCAAGTTGACAGCACTTTTGAGAGAGATGATGCACAATAATGTTACATGGTCTTGGCTGGAATAGCACCTGAGAGCATTTGAAGACATTAAGCAGAAAATTGCCACCACACCTACATTAACCTATGATGTCAATAAACCAGTAACTGTTTCCTGTGATGCTTCACAATTTGGTTTTGGCACAGTTGTTCTTCAAGAAGACAGACCAGTAGCCTGTGCATCTAGAACTCTTACCCAAACTGAAATGCAGTATGTTCAAATTGAGAAAGAACGTTTGGCAATGGTATTTGCATATTCAAAGTTTCATGATTATATCTATGGTCAGAATGAAACAGATCACCAACCTCTAGTTACTGTTCTAAAGAAGCCTATACATTCAGCTCCAGTGAGATTACAAAGAATGATGTTCAAATTGCAAAAGTACAACTTCAAAATGGTCTTTACAAAAGGCAGATTTCTTTATCTGGCTGATACCTTATCCAGATCACCCAGAAATACAATGGAACAGCTTCAAGCAAAAAATGTTAACTTTGACATCATGAAAGTGAGTAATTTTTCTACCACGAGACTTGATGAGCTGAGAGATCATACAAAGACTGATCCAATTTTGCAAAAGCTCAACTACAACATTTATGTTGGATGGTTGTCAAAGCAATCTGATGTACTACATGAAATGCAAACTTATTCTCCTTACAGAGATGAGATGTTGATGGAAGATGGTATTATTTTCAAAGGTCCTAAAAGTGTTGTGTTCCTGCTTGCAAGATGAATATATCCAGATTTTGCATTGTGGTCACCCAGGTTCAGAATCTACCAAAAGAAGGGTGAGAGAAATAGTATTTTGGCTTTCTCTAGTAAAAGACATTGATAAAGTACTTTTTTCCTGTTCAGTATGCAATAGTACTAAACCACATTGGCAGAAAGAACCACTTCAGCTAAGTCAAGTTCATGAACTACCTTGGTCAACAGTAGTCACTGATATATTCGACTGGAACAATCAGCATTACTTAGTGTTGGTAGACTCTTATTCGAACTTGTTTGAGATTGTTTTACTACCTAACCTAACATCCACTGCTGTTATCACCAAGTTGAAACATTTTTTCTCAGTCCATGGTTGTCTACACAAAGTTATTTCTGATAATGGTACCCAATTTACCAGTCAGTTGTTTCATAAATTTGCAAGAGAATGGGACTTTGTACATGTTACTAGTAGTCCTGAATATCCACAGTCAAATGGACTAGCTGAACGTGCAGTACAGAGTGTAAAACAATTACGTGAAAGGTCAAAGCGTGATAATACCACTGTTTTTTTTTTAATTAATTAATCTCAGAAACATAGCCTGTGATGATATACTTGACTCACCTGCTCAGAGACTTCTATCAAGGCAAAGCAGATCAACATTTCCTATTAGTTCCAGTTTGTTGAGGCCTAAAGCTAAGAAAAACAGAACAATTAGAGCTCAACTATTCAGAAAGTTTTCTTTCCAGAAGTCCAGTTATGATAAATCAAGCAGATTTCTTTGTCCATTGAAAGAAGGAGAGACAGTGAGGATACAAATGGCAAAAGGTTTCAACAGGATTGGTCAAGTAACAGGTATATGTACCGAGACGAGATTCTACTTCATAGAATCTGAGGGTGTGGAGTACAGGAAAAACTGCAAACATATTCTTCCTGCTCCAAAATCGATATCGCAGCATTGTTCCTGTGATACAGACACTAGATCTCAAAGCAATCCAGAGAATGTTCCTGTTACAGAATGTGTCTTAACTTCTACTTCCATTCCTGATAATGTTCCTGATGTCCCTAAAGTCGAATATTCAGCAGAGGCAGTCCCAGTTACTAGAGCTGATTCTAATTTGTATGTCACATGATTTGGTTGTATTTCCAGACCTACTGTGAAATACACAGCAACCTGGACATAATTCTTTATATGTATTTAGGTCTGTATAATTGCATGACAAAGAATTATTTGTACTGAATGCATGTCAATTAATGTCATCAACATTGCGTAATTTATTTCCCAAAGAGGGAGATGTAGAATGGTGTGTGTGTGTTGTACCTTTAAGAAGTATTTCAAGGTCAGCACGTGCATATAAATAGCCAGCATGTGCTAGCTTCAGTGCTACTTTTTGAGAGCAGCTAGAGAGTGAGCATGTATGAGCTGGGTAATACCTAGTTTGTTTATAAGTTTATCTAAGTTAAAGTTATTAAGCTTCAATCCTGATGTGTTTGTACATAATAAACCTGCTTGAACAGAACACACAAAGACTCGACTATTCTATCCTGACTAGATGACTGACAGACTGCATTCCACAAATCTATAAAAAACTGATGTATACTAACTGGTTTGCCCACTGTGGTCGTCAGTATTAATATGCATCTATCCACTGACCACTTTTGTCCGACAGACCTTGTTCTGAAAGTTCTTGCCCAACAACTTTTCTCATAATTTGATACATCCTTGCTTGCAGTAAAGTTGCCTCCATACTAGAATCAGTAATTAAGCTAATTCTATGAATTGCTGACTAAGAGCTCACTTCCTGTTTGGAGTTCTGAAGAGCTTTTTGTTGTGTGATATTACTGCAACTCTTAACAGTTATTATGGCAGGAGATCCCCACTGACAGCATTTATGATACCATCCACAGGTTATACTTCTTTCCCTACATAGTTCAAGATAGATTACGTTTCCTAACTTTAACAGCTTTTAACTGGTGACTTTTAAGTGTTCTCACTGTCGGAGTCCCTTAGTAGTGATTATGTCCTCTCATTATCTCTCTGCCTTGCATGCCTGTTATAATCTGTGTGCCTGTTCCCTGCATTCGAGCCCACACCTTCTAATAAACACAATCTATGATGTACTCTTTTTAGTATTTAATGATACCAATCTTGCTACGGCCACCAACTAGAGATTCACTTACTAAATTACTGTATTGTCCTTACTCCCTCCTATCTCGCAGAGACCCAAACAAGAATAAGATTCACCTCCTGTTTGCTCAGATTATTCTCTCTGTCCCTAAAATCTATCCCTATATTATGATATTTGATACTAAATTAGATGCTGATATGGCTACTTGTTTGGCAGCCTCTCCCAGGGATCCTGGGACTTTTACTTATTTTACTGGCCCTTTTTGCCCTTCCTGCTTTCCTGGTGGGTTTCTTTTATGACTTCTAGATGAGATTCATAGTTCATTTGCAAATTATCCTTATTTGGAGAATTATTCACTGGAGACAGGGACCCTGCATTCGATTTATGTGCTGTCACAGCATACTTTATGGTCTCAGGCATGGAGAGTTTGGTGCTGACCAGAAGGACAGTCTCTCCAAGAAATGTGCACTTGAGTGCTAGGCCAATGTGATTCTTTGTGAAAGGGAGTCTTTTGGCCCATGCACATTCATATTTAATCTTTTAATGACATTTGGTCTTCTAGAACGTAATCTTTCTCTGCAGATGATGCAATATGTTATAAAATGAGAGTGATAAATTGGCTTTGCAAAGATAGTTTACATTTGTACTTGAGTAATTAGATACTGGTTTCTATCTCCATGAATATAAACCACTTTGAATGATTTTTAGTTAAGGTCTTTTTTTTTAATCATTCATAATAACAATAATGCCAGAATATAGAAGTTCATGGAGCATCTAACATAATTTAAGATATTATTTATGACTGAAAATTTGCTCTAATTATAGTACGCTCCAGTTATTTTATCTGTACCTGCACAATGTGGTATTGTCAACACAGCTGCAAATAGTTGACTCAGCTCTTCTTGTAGACAATTTATCTCATTCTATAGGCTGAAAATCCCTGGTAGTGTGCTTCCTAGTATTTATAGTTTTTACATATAAAACAGTGTTACTATTACAAAATGGAGCTGTGTGATCCTCTTTCCTGCATTAAAACAGAGTTTGTATACAGGTGATATTTTCTGATCATTACTAAAATTTGACCTGCAGTTTACTATAGGTCTGGAGTGTTCATTTTTGACATACTTTCATTGTATAACTATCATTACAAGCAAATCATAATTTCAGCATCCTTAGGATTAGTTTGAAATACTCTCTTTCACAAAAGAAACATGCAAACCCCTATGTTTATCAAAGGCTAACATTTCTATAATTTATTTTCTATCATTTTAGTTTTAGTATGCTAGTCATCAGGATCTAGACATGATTTAATTACACCATAATTCACATAACTGAAGACTAACTATTTTGTTAGCAGACAATGTTTGTGTATAAATCTTGTGACTCTGTGTTTCACTGTAACACATGCTCTGGCTAACAAAGCCTTTTTTACTTTTCACAGTCCCAGTATTCAATCCCATCTATGTCCATGAAAGCTTTAAAAAGTTCCTCAGTTAACTGGGATAAGAGTAATTGTACACACTCACTGTGGTTCCATGTCTCCTGATGAGTATATTGCTTGGTTAGTTGTTTCATTGGTGGGGTTGTCATTGACATTGTGATGGATTTGGCAGCTGTCAATGTGCTCTCAGGTGCAGCAGTAATGGTTGGTAGCAGTTATTTGTGGTCATTATCTTATCAAAAAGGACAATCATATGGAAAAAAAAAAAAGCAGCAATCACACTCCTGCTAACAGGAAACAGAGTAGGAATGCTGCCTTCTGTGCTAGGAATATGTTCAAATGATCACCCTTTTTTCAAGCACTGAAAGTATTAGCTCACAAATTTTAGTATGGAAACTAAGTCAAATTATTCCCCAACAATTCAGAAAAAATTTAGCAGTGATCACAGTTATTATAAGGTAACATGGCTTTATTAATTAGAAGCGGAAAATTTAGAATATTCTTGAATAATTCATGTTGAAAGACTAAGAGTTTTAAAGTACATTTTGATATAGTCCCTTACAGTAGACACATTTTCTCATAACAAGTATCGTCGAGTTTCTTAGCAGTTATCTCTCTTATGGGTTTCCATGGGCTGGGAAATAACTAGATTCCTATGGGCATTTTCCTCTAGATATCTCTTTACTCTGTATTATTTCACTAAAATACTGCTATGCATTCAAAAGGCAACAACTATGTATTGGTCAACTTTAGCTGTCATTGATACATCACCGGATGGCCTCATTAATAATAATAATAACAATACTAATAATAAAACACTGAGAACCTCTCTACCTACACTAGGATTTCTACCAAGCTTGAAGACATTGGTTTATTTCATTTCTATCCTTTAAAATAATAGTTCTATTGACATTACAACAATAGTTCTATGTACAGAATTTACAGCAACCAATCTTTTATAGCAATTTTACTTCCTTCTGCCATACCCAATGGTGAGAGTTGTCATAGTATGCTAGTATAGCTATATATATCTGTATCGTGAAAAAGGATAAACTATGAGTGCACATTTAATATTCATGACTCACCACTTCATGATCTCCTGGGTTACTATAAACAATCAGTGATTTCTTATCAGCACTAGCTATACATAAACACACAACTTTACCTCTCCAGACACAAACCGATTAATAACTACCACTTAATTTTTGATTTTACAGTTAACCCTTAAGAAAAATTCTCCATCGACACCAGGAACTTGTAACGTAAATGCTGCCATATTCTTTTAATGTATGTAATGCAAATCTTAAAGTGACAGCACAGAATTTCACCATTTTCTGACTCACCTTTACATTGCAGTTTGGTATTTTGGGACTCAGTGTACTACAATTCCAGGATTCTGAGCATTAGAGTTAATCGTCTCGGTCTTCTGGTCTTCAGCATTTTACACTTTTGTGATTTTAAAATAAACTCATATATATATATATATATATATATATATATATATATATATATTTATATACATATATAGATAGAGAGAGACAAACACACACACACACTTATAAAACCAACTGAGACCAACGACTGGTGAGAGAACCATGGCCTTAAGCTCAATGGCAAAAAATTTGGAAAAAAACCGGTTCGCAAGAAGTACCGCATCAATGGTAGTCCACTGAAAACAGAAGGTGTTATAAGAGATCTGGGAACACAGGTTGAGAGCAACCTCTCTTTTGACCACCACATTGCCACTGTGGTCAGAAATTCCTTCTATATGGCACATCTTATTACTAAGGTTTTTGCATCCAGGAAGAAAGAGATCATTGCCTCCATCTACTCTTCCCTCATTAGGCCAGTCATTGAGTACAATGACCCATTTGGCATGTACCTCACTAAACACCTGCAACAACTGTAGAGGCCACAAAAGTACCTCACAAAGAGGATCCTAGGCCTTAAACATTTGTCCTATATGGACAGTCTCAAAAAACTCCAAATATTCTCTGTCACATATCGCCTACTTAGAGGCGATCTCTGTTTGACTTACAAAGCCATGTCTGACTCAGGTCTGTTAGAAATGCTACATCTAAAGAAATCCCAATCCCTCCCCACCACACACTCCAGAGACCTCAACCTCATTACCACAATCAACAGAACATGCTGGAGGGACAGGTTCATAACCCAGAGACTGCCCATGGTATGGAATAGACTTCCCATACATGTCAAGCAGAGCACCTCACTGGCCCTCTTTAAGAGAAATCTTGATGAGTGGATGGGAAATAGAAAATTCACCCCAGGGATCACTCCAGTGGCCTTACTCAACAGAGACACTGGGAACTAAGGTTGGGTGGCATGATGCCAGGATAATCCTGTGGGCTAGGCTTGTAAAGGCTCCAGAGCCATTAGACTAGTACACACCTATGAACCTATGAAACTATAAAACCACACATAATGCACATATTTGCTTACAGGTAATTTAGAACCTCTCCAATTTATATATCTGTATATCTGTGGGATAAAAAAAAAGATATTCCAAAATGGAAGTCTGTTTAGAATTCCTCTCCTTACTAACTTACTAACTGTGTTTACATAGGAATATTGCTGAACAAAATACGCATTTTAATTTAATTTACTTTATGTCTCATATTTAACAACACATTACACATATTTATTTTCTGGGTCAGTTTACTAGTTTATTTGTTTGTTTGCTTCTGTTTGTTTGTTTCTGGATACTGTGTTAGTGGGCAGATCTGAAGAGGATCCACTTCAGCCCCAGCTAAGGAGAAACATCAGAAAATATTTACAAGAAGGTATATTTACAATTCTAAATAGGGACAAATTTCAAAGTAAAATGCAATCTTAACATAAAGTTGATTTCAACATCAAAGTTAAGAAAAATGTGTATAAGGAATGATGGATGCTGCACATATTAAATGGTGTATGAAAAAACACTATATCCAAGACTCTGTTTAATGACAGAACTGTAAAAATGATTGCATTTTCATGGCTGAAATATTTTGTTGTCATCAACTTCCCACTACAGTCAAAGGTCAAAATGCTTGGAAGAAATTTAACAATGCTTTACTAGAGTCTGCTTCATGGACTAGAATTCTCTAATACTGTGACCTCTAAAAGCAGCAGAAGTCACTCACTTTCTATATTAGATGAGGCTGTACTGGTCTCATTAGCTCAATATCTGTACAAAAGAGATGTGCCCTCATCTGGGACACAACTCATCGGAAGAGAATATTTGGAGGCTCTGTGGGCTGGTCCTTGCTGTAACCCAGTAAATTATGCATCATAACCAGTTATTTTCCAGGTTGCAGATTCCTTTCTGATAAAGATTCAAATTCTGTCTGTATGCATCATGTTTGTGTGTGTGTTTGTATGTATGTATATATATATATATATATATATATATATATATATATATATATATATATATATATATCTAGGAATTTTGATCGAATGATCAAAAGTCCGAATCCAAAACCACTGAACACACTTCAATGAAAGTGCTTTCATCGAAAAAGTGCTTTTGTTAAAGTATGTAAAAAAAACACAAACTCTACTTGAATGCAGTGGGGCAAGCCCCCGTGCAACCCCCGATGTGGGGGGCTGCACCCCCACCCCACCTCCCTACTTTAATATTCTCACTTTGAGGTCACACTACAGTGGGGAAAAGGGAATTTTCCCTTACCGCACCATAGTACGACCAGAACAAGCATACTTACGCAAAAGTGCTGCTTCGGTGTACAGCACTTTCACGCAATTATGCTCACCAATTTGGGATTCGGTGAAAGATGTGGTTGAGCATCTGTATGGATCCCACAAATATATATATATATATATATATATATATATATATATATATAGAGAGAGACACACACACACACACACACACACACACACACACACACACACACACACACACACACACACACACACACACACACACACACACACAGACAAAGCCACACACAATGCACATACATGCTTACAGATAATTTAGAACATCTCTAGTTCGTATATCTGCATATCTGTGGGATATAGGGGAAAACTTAAGCAACCATGTGCTGTCATGTTACTGTAAAAAATATATTCCAAAATAGTAGACAATTTAGAATTCCTCTTATTATTGTGTGTGTGTGTGTGTGTTTGTATGTGTATATAAATATATATATATATATATATATATATATATATATGTATGTATATATATATATATATATATATATATATATATATATATATATATATATTGAGAGAGAGAGACACACAAACACACACACACACACACACACACACACACACACACACACACACACACACATACACACACACGTACAGAGAAAACGATACACAATGCACATATATGCTTACGGATAATTTAGAACATCTCAGTTCATATATCTGTGGGATATAGTGGGGAACCTAAGCAACCATGTGCTGTCATGCACTGTAAAAAAGATATTCCAAAATAGAAGACCATTTAGAATTGCTCTTATTACTAACTGTGTTTACATATGAATATTGCTGAACAAAATATGCATTTTAATTTAATTTTCTTTAGGTCTCATATTTACCAAAATATTACACACAATCATTCTTTAAACAGATTTATTTTGTGGGTTGGTTTATTAGTTTATATGTCTGTTTGCTTCTGTTTGTCCCTTTGTTTGTTTCTGGTTACTGTGGTAGTGGACTGATCTGAAGAGAATCCACTTCAGCCCTAGCTAAGGAGAGATACATCAGAAATTGTATAAAATAAGGTATATTTACATTTCTAAAAAAGGAACATTTTCAAAGTAAAATGTAATCTTAACATAAAGGTTGATTTCAACATCAAAGTTAAGAAAGAGGTGCATAAGGAATGATGGATGCTGCACAGTCGTTCACACAGGCTGAACAAGGAGAAGGTCATGGTGAGCTGCCTGTCGGGCGCTAGGATCCGCCACATAACACAAGCACTCAGGTCACTCCAAGGCAAGTACAAATATGACTCAGTCATTGTCCATGCTGGTGTGAATGACCTGAGACGTACCTCCCTGGACTACATGAAAAGAGACATAGAGGAGCTCTCTGAGCATGTAGCCCAGGCCGGTATGACCCTGACCTTGAGTAGCATCTTACCCTCACCAAGAATGATGCCACAATATGAAGACAAGATGATCAATTTCAACAATTGGCTTAAGTATTGGTGTCATTCAAAAGGGATCCAGTGCCTGTCAGCCACGATGCTTTGCTAGGGACGGCTTGCACCTGTCATCCCTGGGCTTTTGGATATTGGCAAAGGCCCTTGCTACCCCCATAGTGCCTTTTTTAGGCAAGGCTCAAAAGACAAACCCACTTCCATAGGTATCACAAGGGATAAGAAACTAAGAGTAATGCTACTCAATGCCAGAAGTCTAAACCTCAAGATGCACGCACAAGAAACTCTCCTTATAATGGAGAACATCGATATCTGTGCAGAACAGTAACCTGGTTCAAGGCTCCCGAGAGCACCCCAGCACTACCAGGTTATACCTCATACCATGCTTTTTGGCCCCAAAACTTGGACCAAACCACAAAAGGAGGGGGAGTATCAATATTCGTCAAAGATACCCACACCTCCAGGTTGGTGGCACAGCACGAAGCATCAGAGACTATCCATGTGCAACTAACAGTGGGTAAAACTGCCTTCCAGTTTATAGCCTGCTACAGACCACCCTCCCAAATCCAGGAACCCCACTCGGCCTTCCTGAGAACACTGGAAAATATGAAGGTCTCTCCAAACACCATTATATTGGGCGACTTCAACTACCGAAACATAGACTGGGAGCATCACTCTAGCTCCAACACCCTAGCCCAAAGGTTCCTGGAATTTATAAATCCAAATGCTATGGAACAACTTTTTACCACTCCCACAAGAGGGGAAAACATACTGGACCTGATCATCACCAACATGTGGACTATGCTCCAGACCAGAAGTGTATCCCTCACTGGTAAGATCAGACCATAAACTAATCTCACTGGATATTCACATCCCAACCCCACGCCCTGCTCAGAAAATCACAGTGAAAAACTTCTCTAAAGCAAATTTCACACTCCTCAAAACCGAGGTGGAATCCTTCAAAGCCCCCGGGCCTGTGGAAAATATGGCCCAGACCGCAGAATCCTTTATAAATGCATTCTATGAACACCTTCAGGAATGCATGGATCATGCAATCCCAAATAAAACCAAGACCCAATCCTCCAAAGGCAGGTGTCCTGTCTGGTGAACCCCAGCCATAAACAAACTATACAACAGAAGGAGGAAGCTACTACATGATAGAGCAAAATCCCAAAAAGGGAAGGCATCTCTGATCAGTATTAGCAAAAAACTACGGGCACTCATAAAATCGTCTAAGGCCAGCTTCAAGAGAAAAATTGCACAGGACACTAAGGATAATCACAAGGCTTTCTTTAGTTATGTTAGGAACCTGGGTGGGAATTCCCAGATATGCTCAGAATTAGTCCAAAATGACAAAAAAATACACTGATTCCACAGACATTGCCAACATCCTAACTGACAGGTTCAGCGCAAACTTCTCCCCCCCACCAAAAGGGCAAATATCTATCCCAGCAGAGTGCTGCCCTCCTGACATCTCAGATGCTCAGGTAAGAGCCGCCCTCTCCAAAGCAAAAAACACAGCATCAATGGGACCAGACAGTGTCCCGGGCTGCGTCCTACATGAACTTCAAGAAGAGCTAAACCCAAACATAAAACTACTGTTCAATCTCAGCCTTACTACAGGATATGTACCCAAAGAGTGGCGTACAGCAACAGTGGTCCCTCTCCACAAAGGTGGTGCCTCAACGGATCCTGGAAACTATCGCCCCATAAGCCTGACTAGCTTGGTCTGCAAAGCTATGTAAAGGATCATCATGGACCTCATAAATAAAGATATTGGGGACCTACAGACACTGGATCCTACCCAGTTCAGCTTTGTTAAGGGCGGATCCTGCCTCTTAAACCTGGTCAATTTCTTTGAAACAGTCACCAAGGCCATTGACGAGGGGAAGGTGGTCCACACAGCCTACCTGGACCTTGCGAAAGCCTTCGATACAATACCCCACTTGGGCATTATAGATAAGCTCACCAGCTTAAATATAAACCCCTATGTCACTAGATGGGTTGCAAACTGGCTCAAGGACAGAACCCACATGGTTAGAATTGCTGGAGCCATGTCAGACTCCAAACCAGTTACAAGTGGCTTCCCACAAGGCTCAGTCCTGGGACTTCTCTTGTTCAGTATATATTTCTCAGAGGTACAGGCCAACACAGAAGGACTATGGCTGACCAAGTTCGCAGACTTGCAGACAAACTGGGCACCATAATTGACTCTCCAGCCGACACAAGCATCCTCCAAAAGGGCCTCATAGAAACAGACAACTGATGCCAGAGCCATGGCCTCAAGCTAAATGCCAAAAAGTGTATAGTCATCCCCTTTGGCAAAAACAAAGTGCCCAGAAATTACCACATAGGTGGTAATCCATTAAGTACGGAAGAAGTAATTAGGGACCTGGGGACCCAAGTTGATAGCAATCTCTCATTTGACAACCACGTGGCCAAAGTGGTTAGAAAAACATTTTATATAGCCCACCTAATCATGAAGGGATTCACATCAAAATCAGGGGAGATCATCGTGCCTCTTTACTCATCCCTCATCAGGCCCATAATTGAGTACAATGCCCCTTTTGGGATGTACCTTACCAGACATCTGCAGCAACTGGAAAGACCCCAAAAGTACTTCACCAAGAGGATCAAAGGGCTCAAACAGATGCCATATGCTGCCCGGTTAAAGAAACTCCAGCTCTACTCAGTGGCATACTGCCTGCTCAGAGGCAATCTGTGCCTGACGTATAAAGCCATGTCCAACGCGGAATTAATGGACATGCTGCACCTCAGAAAATCCAAATCCCATCGAGCTACGTGCTCGAGAGACTTGAACCTCAGCACTGAAATAAATAGGACATGCTGGAGGAACAGATTCATAACGCAGAGGCTCCCTTCACTCTGGAATAAAATCCCAGTCCAGGTTAGGCAGAGTCCCTCATTGACTCTGTTCAAGAGGAATCTTGATGAGTGGATGGGAGATCGTAGGTTTACCCCGGGTATCACTTCTGTGTCACTGTTAGACAGACGCACAGTATACTAACCTCGAAAAAGGGCATAGCAAAATTAATTTATAATGGGTGGCGAAAGCCAAACACACTCTGGCTAGGCTTATAAATGCCCTAGGGCAGATAGCCTAGTATGAACCTATGAACCTATATTAAATGGCGTATGAAAAACACTATAACCAATATTATGTTTAATGACAGAAGTGTAAAATAATTGTATTTTATGGCTGAAATATTTTGTTTTAATCAACTTCCCACTATAGTCAAAGGTCAAAATGCTTGGATGAAATTTAATAATGCTTTACAAGAGTTTGCTTCATGGATTAGAATTCTCTAATACTGTGACCTCTAAAAGCAACAGAAGTCACTCACTTTCTCTATTTGCTCAATATCTGTACAGAAAGAGGTGTGTCCTCATCTGGGGCACAACTCATCGGCAGAGAATATTTAGAGACTCTGTGGGCTGGTCCATGCTGTAACCCAGTAAATTATGCATCATAACCAGGTCTTTTCCAGGTTGCAAATTCTGATAAAGATTCAAATTCTGCCCGTATGCATGTTCAATGCAAATATATGCTTACAGGTAATTTAGAACATCTCTAGTTGATATATCTGCATATCCGTTGGAAATAGGGGGAAACTTGAGCAGCCATGTGCTGTCATGTTACTGTAAAAAAGATATTCCAGAATGGAAGACTGCGTTTACACAACATATTGCTGAGCAAAATATGCATTTTAATTTAATTTACTTAAAGTCTCATTTAACAAAACATTATACAGAATCATTCTTTAAATAGGTTTATTTGTGGATTGGTTTATTAGTTTGTTTGTTTGTGTTTGTCTGTTTGTTTGTTTCTGGTTACTGTAGTAGTGGACTGATCTGAAGAGGAGCCACTACAGCTCCAGTTAAGGAGATACATCAGAAATTGTATAAAAGATGGTATATTTACATTTATAAAAAGGGAACATTTTCAAAGTGAAATGCAATCTTAGCATAAAAGCTGATTTCAACATCAGCTTTAACAAAGACATGAGTAATATATATCTATGTGCAGATAAGGAATGATGGATGCTATAAATATCAAATGGTATATAGTTGCAACTAGTTCTCAGATTAAAATTCTTCATGTATGACTTTGCAGTGGTGTGCCCAGATTCGTAATTGATTGAAAATTTGCTGTAACTCCAAGATTCTTCATGACAGAACTGTAAAATAATTGTATTTTCATAGCTGAAATATTTGCTGTCATCATCTTCCCACTACAACTAAAGTACAAAATGCTTGGATGAAATTTAACAATGCTTTACTAGAGTTTTCTTCATGGAATAGAATTCTCTAGTACTGCGACCTCTAAAACCAACAGAAGTCACTTAATTTTTCTATTAGATGAGGCTACAGTGGTCTCATTAGCTCAGTATCTGTAGAGAAAGAGGTCACAACTCATCGGCAGAGAATAGTTGGAGACTCTGTCGGTTGGGCCTTGATGTAACCCAGTAAATTACGCATCATAACCGGTTCTTTTCCAGGTTGTAGATTCCTTTCTGATAAAGATTCAAGCTCTGGGATGACAGGTAACTATTGACTTACTATATTATCTAAAAGTGAAGAAAGGAATCAAATGCTTATTTGTTAAATAAGGATAATGCAGCTGTGTGCCTGAGACATTCTAATTGTTTCTTATACTGTAAACACATTCCACCTAAAATTATCCACTTTAAAAACTGCCTTGCTAGTAACATTGTATTTGTGTTCCTAGTTAAAGGTCTTTGCAATGATCTTATAGCTGCTAATTTTTCCGGTTTGCATATACTACTTGGTCATCATATGCAACTTACCTTGTGCCTGAACTGGCTCTAAGATGGGTGACTTATGAAGCACGACTCAAACAAAATGATGAATTAATAAATAATGCATACTTTTGTGTTCAAAAGTTTAACTGTTAAGCAGTTTCTACTATCAGCCACAAGATGGCAATATTTTGCTATAAATTCCTCAGTGCTCCTGCCTGTAGGTGAGACTTGATGCTGCAGTATTTGCAGATGACGCATAAAACAGCTTTGCTGGTCTGCTACATCAGAATAAAACATGCATTTTAAAGCTGCATGTGTACTCTTTATTCTAACTTACAGAGATTTCATTCATGATATAGCAAATAACCAACACCTTTTCATATTCCTCTGCTATTAATTATGCATTTATACTTTTATTCTTATTACATTTTCTTAGCATTATTAGTGTTTTTTTCTGCAGGTCTGTACAAAACAAATCTAGATGCAAACATTTATGAACGCTCTTCTAATGTGCTCTGAAATGTTCTTGACATAGTACTGTTTCAGTTTAGTTAAGAATCAGAAGCCAAGTGTCTGAAACATTAAATGTCTGATTTAGGTTTTCTGCTTGTTAGTGATAAGCTACTGGTGATACAGTTATATTGATTTTTTTAAGCTACTGTTGCATCCTTATCCCCTATCAAGATAAAGTTTAATAATGTCTTTCATATCACTTATAACTTACCAAACATTTCAGTTTCCAGCAGCATGGGCCATGGGATGAATGTTGTTTAACTTTTAGGTATAAGACTGACTGTACCCCTTACATGCTGCAACAGCAAACATGAAGATTGCCAAAATTTGTAATGTTTCACCTGCATAAAATTACATAAAATTATGGGCATCTCTTAAATTTTATTGTGTCACACCATGCATGTTGTATTCCCTAATGCCACAGTGAGTAACACTGAATGCATTTTGCCCTTTAGTGTGTTGAACGCATGTAGTCAGTGTAGTATAATATTGTGGTGAATATGGCAGGTTTCTCTCCTTGTCCTTCATTTGGCAGATAGTAAAAATCACTCGCTTACTCCTGTAAGACCAAAATATGATTGCTCAAGACTTCTGTGAACAGTTTTGTGAACTGATTCCTCTCCTCAAGTTGTATGACTGTGGAACTGGCATATGCAAGCTTTAAGGGTTGTACTGAAGATACACTCCCCCATATGAGAGTACAAGAGGGCCACCTGCCACACACACACACACACACACACACACACACACACACACACACACACACACACACACACAAACACTCATCCATGCACACTCTGCAAAACACCTTTTTTCAAGGTGTCCCTTTAGTTGTAATGATGCAGGTAGCTTTTGAGTTTTGCAGACTGAGTATTTTCAATATGAACATTTGTGATGCAAGATTTCATAACAGAAGTGGCATATTATGAGATCACAGTGGAGTCTGAAAAGCCACTGACATAGGACTAGGTATGTTGATGATTGGATGAGAAGAACTATTGTTAGCCCATTTGACTGGATGAATAGTAACAGGATCTCATTAATAACACAGTCACTGAAGGATGAAGCATGACCAACACTCTGGATGGGTAGAAAACAACTAGGACAGGAAATGGAGTGAAGATAGTCTGGATGGGTAGAAAACAACTAGGACAGGAAGTGGAGTGAAGATAGTGGCAATCAGCATACCATCAGCACAGTGCTTCAGCTGCCATAAAGATGGAAAGGTAAGGGACATCATCAGCGTATCGTGTTGGTAATCAGGTAGGAAACTCTAATTAATAAAAGTCTATTAGTGTAAATAACAACAGTCACTGAGATGATGGTTAGGAAGTCGAGACAAATGAGGTTTGGCAACAAACCAAGTTGTCCTGGGACATCTTTGAGGGGTTAGAGTTTTGTATTAGTGGTAGTTAGTTGGGTGGGGGAGGTGAAAGGGTTAATTAGAGAGAGGGAGGTTTGGGAGGAAATGAGATAAGGGTGGGGAGGGGCTTAAGGGGTTTAGACAAAGTGCAGCAGGGTAAGCAATCACATTTTGGTGTGAACTTGCTACTAAGGCAGTGAACGCCCATGATGACCTGTAGGTATAAGAGGAGCTAAGGTAGGCCTCTGGGTATTGGTTGGTGGCAGGCGGGATGTATTATTTATCTAGTAGTTAGCTAGTTAATCTGTCTTGGTAGGATACTGTGAATTCTCTGGCTGGGGGGTTACAGATCCATAGTTTTGATCCCGGGGGCAGGTGGTTACCAAGCTTGAGTGGATAGGTGGTCAGGGTAGTCACTTCATCAGCTTTTAATTTTATAAAAAAATAAATAAATCATGACCTATGGCTTTGAAATGATTTCAGCGTTTGTGGTCCGTCCGGCTGTAAACTGGTGGTAGCATCTGTGCAAAGTGCAGTTGTGTGTGTGTGTGTGTGTGTGTGTGTGTGTGTGTGTGTGTGTGTGTGTGTGTGTGTGTGTGGGGGGGGGTGCTTGTTGTCAGGCACTTAGTTGGTGGGGCGTTTTGCAGAGTCAATTTTCAGGCTGTGTGTTTGTTGTGCAGTTGATTCAGAGCTGATCAGCACCTTTGGGTGGGAGAGTTGGGTGGGGCCTTGGGTTTTTTCATGGTGTCCGATTGGTGGGGATCCCCTTTTGGCATTTCCTGGCTTTGCCTTCTTTTGCTGACTGTGTGCCATTTCTTGCGGTTGTTGAGGGAGAGGGAGTTTGGACACATGACCAGTTGGGGGGGGGGGTTAGTGGTGCTAATGGACTTAACAGTTTTTGGTAAATTGGGAGTATCAGCCTCAGTGTATATCATTGGCAGTTCAGTTGGCTGTTTACTAAGCGGATCCGTGCTATGTCGGGTCTTTTATCCGTCCACCCGGTGAGTAGATATGAGCACTGGAGGGATGTGAAAATAGTACCAAAAAAAAAAAAAATGGCATGCATTACTGTTTATAACAACTGTCATTTTATAGTAAATGAAGAGGTTATTTTCAGTATCATGGTGATGGCGGATGCATGCTCAGAGGGGTACTGGTTGGCTGGACTTATATGCAGATATTAAACGGATGTAACGAGGTGAGGGTGGTGGGGGGTTAGTGTTTAGCATTTGGGTGATTCTTGAGCTGCGTCTTTTTTTTTTATCCAGGATATCAGAGAAGGCAAGAGTTTGGGGCAGACAGGAAAAAACAGGCACTGGAAGCAGGGCGAATGAAGGAGGTATTGAAGTTTTGGGGTCTTGTACTGGCTTGTATGGATGAGTTCTGAATGCCCAGACTAATGTAGCAGGTCAGGCAGCTTGGGTGGCCATCTACCCATTGTTCATGTGCATGTTTTTTGCGCGTGCTCCGAGGTGGGGGGGGTTGCCGCCGGTGAATGTTGGATTGTGGCTGTGGTTTCTATCACACCAGTAGATCCTATATGTCTGCAAAGGAAGGTTAAGTTGCGGCACAAGCTTTTATGATGCTGGTGCTCCACAGGTGAAGGACAAACCCTACTGGGGAGGAACTTCATTGGAACATGAACTTTTAAGATGCCAAGGGAGGGAAATTCCTCTTGAAGTACTTTTGAGAGATATGGTGATGTGTCCTGGGCTTGTGGTGAGGATTTCAAGCCTGCAGAGGGTGTAGCAGGGGTGTGGGGCTGATTAGATTAACTTGGTTGCACAGAATGATTTATTCTGGTTAGATCATCGTGGGTTGGGGGGTGGCAGTTTGGGAATGTGGCATAGGATGTTTGTAGTAAAGGAGCGTGTGGCTTGCTTGTATTGATGGGCTTTTCCTGACATTTCTAGTAAGGGCTTGGGAGGTTTGTGATTGGCTTGTGTTACAGCTGATCAATGTTGACGCCCTACACCAGCTAGAATTTTGGGGATTAGATTAAAAAAAAAAAAAAAAAGGGAATATTTGGGATATGGATGGGCATTTGTCCCCTCATTTTCATAGGAATTTGTCTGGGTTTCTTTTAGGAGTTATTATTTCATAAAGATACAAGTTTCACATTTGCTAAATATCTCAACCAGGTAACACAGATGGCACTTGTAGCCTCATAGGTAGGCTCTCGCGCAGATGATTAAATGTTGCTGATAGTATGGGTTTAATTTGAGGGGGTGCTGAGATTAATGACATTTACTGTGACTCTTAACATTCATGTCAGTCCTAAGGAATACTACCACTATAAAAGCTAGGGCTGAGGAGTTTGCTATTTATACTTTTGTGGGCCATTTAAAGGACAATATCAATCAGTATTATTCACTATCAGTGGGGGGGGGGGGTCATAGTGACAAGGTGTTGCTGCAGAGTTTCTAGCTATAGGGTTTGGGGAATTGTTTTGTTTCAGTTTTGTATTATAAAGTCAAGATACTTATTCTGTTTTGTTTTATTTCTGAATGGAATTTGAATTGATGTTGGTTGGTGACCGGAGGCAAGGGAGCTCGAAAACGTATGGAAGCTTTTCCACTAGAAGTCCCGGTCACTTGAGTCATGCACAATGAGATCACAGACAGGAGAGGACAGGGCGAGCTGTGGTCCATGCTGTGTCAGAAATGATTCTGGAAGGTAATGAATGTTGATTGTGGGGATGTATGATTGTGGGAGTGGAGCACAAGGGGTTAGTAGGTAATCCTAAGTCTGTGCTAATGATGGCACAGCAGGGTTGGGTTGGAGTTATCAAGGTAAGGTAGGGGCAAGTTGAAGGAAAGGCATGTTGAGACATGGTAGTCCAGGGAAAGGGATTGTTGAAGGGGAGATTGGACTTCGCCCCTCCTGTGAAAACCCCAATAATCATAGGATCAGGGGTACTGTGAGGTCGCTGGTTTAGGCCTCTAGTAAGCTAGATAAGTTTTCATTCTTATATCTAAAATGGAATGGGTCCCAGAATTTTCGATGTAGAACTTTGGGGAACATGATTTTTAGGACATGGGTGGGGGACCTTCCTCAAGATGGGGTATACCTGAGAGGTATGAGGTATTTAAAGTTTAAGCATCTTTATCATTTTAGATGACTATGACTTTGTCTAAATTATTTGGGTTACACTGATTGCATAGGGGTTTATTGTATGTATTGTTTATGGAAAGGTTCTTCGGATCCGTTTACTAGGAGTTAATCAGGCCATACAGGGTTTATAGGTAACAGAAATCGCTAGTCGACTACTGTAAATTTTGGTATTGAAATTACCATTCATATGCAGTGTCTAAAGTTAATATAGTAAGTATGCAGTTAGGCATGTCAGATTCGGGTGGAACCTTTGTGGTGCATTTACAGTTATCAGTTCAGGTTCCTGGGTTGGTAGAGGTACCATGATTTGGACAGGGAGCTGATATGGTACATAGGTCTGGGTAGGTTTGGTAATGTTTCATACTAGGTTAGGGTTTAGATGAGAATACTACAAGAACTATTTCAATTATGGTGGAAGGAATTTTGTAGTGATGGTTTTGGAAGCATCATACGTAGGGGGGGGGGGGTTTGATTTTGGGAGCATTGAGATTTATGTTGCTATGGAAGCCTGATTGCCATTTGGTAATGAGTGAATCGGGGGTGTGTAAGGTTGAGCACATAAGAGTACTTCATTGTGGAGCCTTGTCGAGTTTTTAGGGGGTTCTGGTTTCCTGGCACTTAGCTTAGGTCATTAAAGTTTTGGAGTTGCTCTTACCTGCAGTAATCGGGTTACTGCACATCCAGAGCTGTATAGTTTGGGCTATTGGGATATGCTTTAGTGGACAGGGTCGAGACTTGCTAAGGGTTTTCTTTGACTGGCTGCATATTTGAGTTCAAGGGGTTATAGCTTCTGTGGCATTTGTTATGGCTATAGGTTGTCATGCTGGAAAGGTAGAGCCATGGTTAGTGTTTAAGGAAGCAGACTAAAGGGAATGTATTCTTTGGGTGGTGATGTTCCGGTGAGGTATAATGGGCTCATGGGTAGTCCTACATTGTCATTAAGGTGTGTATCAGTGTTAGTAGGTTAAGGGGTGGAGTGGATGTCAGGGTAATAATGTGCTTTGCAGATGATGGGTACACCAAATGATGTTTGGCTAAACCCCTCCCTAAATGGGAGGTAGTTGAGTGAACAATTTCGGATTGAAGGGAGGGGGAACAGCCTGGTCAGGCTGGTTGGCGGAAAAGAGGGACAGGTTTGTCGTCTTCTCTTCCCCCTCTAGTGTCTGGATGTTCATTTCAAGGATTTGGGGAAAGGAAAATGAGCAGCTGGAGGAAGCTTGCTGAATAGATAAGCAAGCTGAGGTAAGGATGCTGCTTATTTGGTGGAAGGTAATCCAATGAATGGTGTATGAAGTCAGATGGGACACTGCTTCATAAGTAAAGTAAGCGAGTACAGGCATGGACGCTGCTTACTGGGTAAATGGGATATGATGTGAGTCTTGGACTCTGCTTTATAAGTAAAGTAAGTAAGCAAAGGTATAGACGCTGCTTACTGGGACAGGGTGAGTAGATACTCTGCCCTGATTAATGTTATAAGGATGTTTATGCTGTATTTAGAACAAACTATATTGTGTCTAGTTCTAATTAATAATTTTGGATCAAAGCTATGTTATGGAAGTTTCAATAAAGGTCATCAGATGTCATTTGGTGTGATGTGTTCATTGAAGGGGACCAGGACAATAATTACTAATAGACTAGATTGATACATATGGAACATCAGTCAATGTGTAGGGAATCTTGGGTGACCAGTGACCAATAAGGGAGTGAGCTGGACAGGATCACTAACAAGAGGATGTTATGGAGTATACCGGTACCCCATTTACTGTTTCACTTCAAGATGGTTTAGGCTAAGGGGTTGTTTTGGTTGTAGCTTCGGAGTAACACTGGTTCTTGCTGGGCTACAAGAGATGAATGCATGTAATGTCATTAATATATATGGGTGGCCATGGCAGCACTGATGAATATCAGACTGGGGAAAAACTCAGCTTGTTGTCAAACTGTGTGTGGAGATGAGGAAGACTATGAATGACATGAAGCTGACACTGTTCATATGGCTGAGTGATACTGCCGAAAGGTCTGCATACCAGGGTATTAACAGACATTTCTCCAATAGCATTTGTGTCTACAAATCACAAACATCATCTTCTTATATATGCATGAGATTACTTGCATAATTTTATTAAAACATTCAAACCTTTCGGAAGTTCCTGTTTATTAATTTCTTAGCTGTGTTTTACTTGTTGGTTTTCTCCTTTTTCAATGTTGTATGAATTAATGTGACAGATTTTATTGAACACATATTATGTAACTAGTTTCAAATTTTATTGAACACATATTATGTAACTAGTTTTGGAAGTGTTTGTTTTTATACTTTGGTGGGAGTCTTCGTGTGTGTGTGTGTGTGTGTGTGTGTGTGTGTGTGTGTGTGTGTGTGTGTGTGTATCTTTGTGAGTTTATTTTTTTGCTTCTGAGAGCTACTGTTCTCACAGTTAATGATTTTCAGGAATGCTCCTGATTTTCCCAAGAAATGTTGCTCCACCTCTTATAAACTTTGTGCACTGTATATTTGTGGTAAAACAGTGAGGGTTACATTCACTCAATTATGTTAGGAATTACTGCTGCAAACCTAGTTTGAAGTAATGCATATGCATACCTTACATTTTTACATGATTAGGTTTAATATGTAAAAGGCCTCTGATTTTGGACCATTGTCCCAGATATTTTGTCTCTATCCCTAACTCCAGATACAAGAAGCTGATAGAAATGGTCTTGTCTTGAAAATAAGACTGTAGATTTAGTGAACAGGAATCAAGGGGAGGTGTACGATTTCAGGATGACCATTTGTAAAACTCCTGACACATCAGAGCTGACTGTGAAAGTTTTTTGTTCTTCAAAATTACTGTACTTGTTTCTCTGAGTTGTAGTTGCCTCATACTTAATCAATATAAGTGAAGATGCAAGAGATGTCCCACTACTTGAGGGTTGGGGTTGCGGGTAGTACTGTGCAGAAAAGCCTTAACAACATTTTGTGAGTCTACAGAAATCTGCTTTCACTCAATATGTCATATATGACTGGCATACCTCTCAAATGTCCAGATTTTTATAGAAAGCCCAGATTTTGGTCTCACATTTTTGGTCTGTTCCTCATAAAATGTATTGATTTCTGACAATTCATGGAGGATTTAGATCACTAAAATATGATATATGTTTGAGTTTCAGACTTCATATCCTTCAGAAAATGTATCCTAACATTATTCTAGCAACTTTCTAAGTTTATAAGCACAATATTTAAAATCTGTCCCTATTGTTGGGCCTTTGTCCCCCCATTATTTTAGATTTTGTCCATATTTCTTGTGCCCATACTTTTTCTGCTAAGAGGTTGAGAGGTATGACTACTGAGAACCACAAAATTCTGTTCAAAGGGTCAATCAAAAACCAAGTTAGGAAATGTTTACATGTATGTATGAGCATGCTTGGTATTGTATCTATTAGGAAGGCAGGCATGAACCAGGCATTAAGGTAGAATTAAAATATTGATCTTTGTAAATAAATGTTTTGTATTTGTGCTAAATTTATATTGAAGAAAAGTCATGCTTCATATCCATTGTGTTTTAACACTATGCTTCAAAAAAGCTGTAGAAAATAAGAAATAAAATGCAAAGGGTGAGATGACCATGGAACAAGTTGACTGATAGAAGGCAGAGGGGGAGTGGAATTAAAACCAGAGACCAATGTTTTGTCCCATGGTTTATTCCTGCGCTCTTCTTATCCATTATCATAATTGTATTATTATTATTATACTATCATTATATTATCATTAATATTCAGGGGTCAAAATTAGATGTAAATTAGCCTGCTTATGACTGCACTAAAACCTAACTGGTGACAAGAATAAACAGCTAGGCTTTGCTTTGCTCGATTCCATTTTGTAGGATGAGCACATAACTCGCAGTGCTGGGTCTGTCTGGATCCTATCTTTTTAATTAACTATGGTGACAAATAGCAAAGGGTAGTTCAATGAAACAGAAGGGGTATATCTAAGGTGGATGGGTGAAGAAAAAGTTAAAGTATATCCAGGATGAATTATAGTGTATAGTATCAGACGGCACTGGTGATGTCCAGCAGAATAAGTCATTTTATAACAGGATTGTACCGATGTACATTTTCAGTGAACTCTTTATCTGCTTGATAACACAACAATACTAGTTCTTAACACAACAGTACTGTACAGTGATGGATAGTCTACAGTGTGAACAAGGAGATTTCTTGCATTGCTTTCTTGAAATCACAGCATAAATGAGTGGGATAATAAAGTGCACAAAACAACACTACAAGAGATATTTTGTGTAAGTTGTTTGGGAGGGGGGAGAGAATTTCAAAGTACTTAGTTTCAAACATGGAACAGTAACATCTAGATTTAAAAATAAGCTTCATAAAGTAAACAGCAATTCCTTCACACACACACACACACACACACACACACACACACACACACACACACACACACACACACACACACACACAAATCCTAAAAAAATATGAAAAAAATGTGTTTATGTGGGTTAATGTCACCTGGACTCCCCTCTTTTAAATAAACACTATGGGGCACATCTATAATTCAAGGGAAGAGGCAGTCACTTCAGTCTATAGTGTGATACTGAATATTCTCACTAGTTATAGTCCTAAACTGTTCTTGTAACCTGTCAAACAACAGTTAAGACTGGTAGACAAGTATATCAGGTTTCAGTAACCTCTACTTTCATTATTACATTCTCATTTACATGGAATTTGACATTCTGCTATCATTCTAAGTGCATTTAGGAAATGCAAAAGAACTATGGTCAGTGGATTTGGGACAGGACTATTTTCTACACATT